>NW_022293199.1:0-1810 GCF_002776525.5 Piliocolobus tephrosceles | reverse complement strand
TAAATGTCTCTGTGTGGAACTGCATACTCACCCTAACAGCTACCAGCTAGAGTTCATGTGCCAAAATGCAGTGTGGTCAAATGCTAGTTTGTTTTTCTTAGCTGTGCAGTAGCATCTCTATGATGCGGCCTAGATGATAAAGGTGTAAATCGGTCCTTTGAACTAATAACTTATTGATTACTTTATCAGGATAATGATGTATTACGAAGACAGGCTTTAAGTCAGACCATGATTTTTTTTTTTTCTTGTGGTGTTTCCGCCTGGTTTCCAACCAGGGACCAGACCATGATTTAAAACATGGCTCTGCCCTTTACTAGTCAGGCCTCCATTTTTTTGGATTTAAAGATAATTATACTTTGTCAGTTAGGCATGTCTTCGGGAAAACATAGAGAAGGTCATGTTGATTATTTATCTTGGAATTGTCCAAATCGTCAGAGATTATGATGTTGGTTTCCTGTCAGTTGTGCCAACAATGACAAGTAATGACTTGATAGGAAATCAAGAGAGAGGAAAGCTCTGGTCAGGCACAGTGCCTCACACCTGTAACCCCAGCATTTTGGGAGGTCGAGGTAGGTGGATTGCTTGAGTTTAAGAGTTCGAGATCAGCCTGGGCAACATGGCAAAATCCCATCTCTGCAAAAAATTAGCCAGGTGTGGTGGCACATACCTGTAGTCCAGGCTACATAAGAGGCTGAGGCAGGAGGATCACCTGAGCCTGGGGAGGTCGAGGCTACAGTGAGCCATGATCTCACCACTGCACTCCAGCCTGGGCAACAGAGTGAGACCCAGCTCCAAAAAAAAAAAAAAAAAAAGAAGAAGAAGAAGAGAGAGAGGAAAGCTCTAAGCTGACAGAACTCCTAAAACCAAGCTGCCTAGAAACAGCCATACACCCATTAGTACACTTGGAAGAAGGCATCACATTATGGGACAGGGAATGAAAGCTCGGGGGTCAGGCAGGTAACAGAAATGAAAAGGACAGGTGGGAGAGGAATGTAGCAAGCTGATGCTGGCACGCCTGGGCTGCTGAGTTCATTGGCTCGAGCTGATCTTGTCATGCACGATGCGATTCCAGCGTTGCCAGATCTCTGGGTTTTTTTTTTTTTTTTTTTCAGGAGAAGCCAGAAATCTAGATTTTTATGTCATCAAATTTTTTTTTTGTAAATGCTGGCACCACACTTAACTGAAAAAGAAAAGGGAGAAAAAACACCAGGTGAAGGAAAGCCTCCCTGCAGGCCAGATGTTGCCCCAGTAGGGCTGTGGCTGCTGGTGGTGAGACTGTTCCAGGACACAGAAGATGGATGATCATGATAATAATGGTGCATCACCATGGTGAGGCTTACCTGCTTCCTTATAACCACTGCAAGAGGCAGAAGTGTGTCACACATTAAGACCCTCTTATCCCGATAGATCAACAGTAGCTCTTAACCTCCTCTGGGAGTTGGGCCCTTCTGAGAGCCTAATAGATCCTGTAGACTGCCTTCCAGAAACATGCACATACCATACACAAACACAGGCATGGCGTGGAATTCAGACCTCCCGAGGCATCTCTCCAGACTCCAGTTGAAGACCCAGCTTTTTATTTAGAAACCTCAGCTCTTCAGAATGACACAGTGCCTATGGGAATTCCTGAGGTTTTGCTGTACTCTTCAGTTCTATGGTGTTCAGTCTATGGTTTTAAACTTGTTTGTTTGCTGTTTTGTAGATTTTCCCAAACCCAGTCATTCTTCCCATTTGTTTTTTGGACTAAGTAATTATTGCTTCTCAGCCTTTGGCTAAGATCAACTAAACTGGGTAATTAACAGTTATAATT
>NW_022293198.1:0-3086 GCF_002776525.5 Piliocolobus tephrosceles | reverse complement strand
CATCAACTAAAAAACTTCTGCACAGAAAGGAAACAAAGTGAAGTGATGACCCATGGACTAGGAGAAAGTATCTGTAAACCATACATCTGATAAGGGGCTAATACCCCAAATATATAAGGAATTCAAACTACTCAACAAGAAGAAGACAAACATCTCAATTTAAAAATGGGCAATAAACCTGGCCCACAGATATATGGAAAACATACTCAACATCACTAATTATCAGGAAAATGCAAATTAAAATCACAAAGAGGTCATCATCTGTTAGAATGGCTTTAAACAAATAGACAAATAATATGTGTTGGTGAGGATATAAAAAAAGGGGACCCTTGTATGCCATTGGTGGAAATGTAAATTAGTACAGCCATTTTGGAGAATAGTATGGGGGTTCCTCAAAGCACTAAACATAGAATTACCATATGACCCAGCAATCCCGCTGCTGGGTATATCTCCAAAGAAATTGAAATCACTATATCGGCCGGGCACGGTGGCTCACACCTATAATCCCAGCACTTTGGGAGGCTGAGGCAGGTGGATCACGAGGTCAGGAGATAGAGATCATCCTGGCGAACACGGTGAAACCCCATCTCTACTAAAAATACAAACAAATTAGCCATGCGTGGTGGTGGCACCTGTAGTCCCAGCTACTCAGGAGGCTGAGGCAGGAGAACCCCGGGTGAACTCCAGAGGCGGAGCTTGCAGTGAGCCGAGATCGCGCCACCACACTCCAGCCTGGGGTACAGAGCGAGACGCCATCTCAAAAAAAAAGAAAAAGAAAAAGAAAAAAAGAAAGAAGGAAATCACCATATCAAAGAAGAATCTGCACTCCCATGTCCATTTCAGCATTATTCAAAATAAGTAAGATATGGAATCAGCCTAAATGTTCATCAGTGGATGAATGAAGAAAAAATGGTATATATGCAAGATGGTGTACTCTACAGCCTTATAAAAAGAGGGAAATTGGCCCCGCGTGGTGGCTCACGCCTGTAATCCCAGCACTTGGGGAGGACATGGCGGGCCGATCACGAGGTCAGGAGATCAAGACCATCCTGATTAACATGGTGAAACCCTGTCTCTACTAAAAATACAAAAAATTAGCCAGGCGTGGTGGCGGATGCCTGTAGTCCCAGCTACTCGGGAGGCTGAGGCAGGAGAATGGTGGGATCCCAGGAGGCAGAGGTTGCAATGAGCGGAGATTGCACCACTGCACTCCAGCCTGGGCGACAGAGCGAGACTCCCTCTCAAAGAAGGAAATTCTTCATTCATGACAACATGGATGGAACCAGAGGACAATGTGCTAGATGAAATAAACTAGGCACAGAAAGACAAATACTACATGATACCACTTGTATACGGAATGTTACAATGTCGATGTTATGGAAGTGGAGTACAAAGGTGGTTATCAGAAGCTGGAGGTGGGTGAGAGGGAGGGATAGGAAAAGAGAAGATGTTGAGCCAAGAGTACAGAGTTTCGGTTATGCTGGAGAGTCTTAGTGATCTATGGCACTGCAAGGTGACCACAGTTAATAGTAATGTATTGTATCTTTCAAACTGCTAAAGGACTCGATTTGTAATTCTCCTTAAAAAATTAAGTTGCTGAGGTGATGGCTATCTTCATTAGCTGAAGTGTTTCTGCCATGTGATTATCAATCCAAACATCACATCATACCCTACAAATATACACAAAAAATATTTTTCAATTAAAAATAAACAAATTTGAACAAAAATTAAATGAGGAATTCAAATGTAGAGGCTCTCCAAGGGCCCACTGAGCAGCAAAGGATGTGTATCAAATATGGTCATATTATAGAAATACACAGTAATATCTTAAAAATGTGTAAGATACTGTCTCTTTTTTTTGTTTTTAAGAGAAAGGGGTCTCACTATGTTGTCAGGCTGGTATCGAACTCCTGGTCTCCGATGATCCTCCCACCTCAGCCTCTCAAATAACTAGAACTACATGCATGTGCCACCATACTGGCTTAAGATGCATTCTTTGACACAGCAATTCCATTTCTATAAGTTTCTCCATATGGATAAGAGGACATATATACAAGATAATCACCGTAACTTTACTTATTACTGCAAAAGTTTACGAATAACCAAATTGTAATAATTTTATCGTATTTTATCAATAGAAAAAAATAAGTGATGGCATATACAAACCCTGCGATAGTATAAGCCTCTTAAAAATTATAACAGCATTGCATGTGTTTAGATACACAAAGTGCCCAGACACAGCTGATAAAAGCAAAGTGCAGAATACTATGAATAACTGTTAATAGTGATGGTTTCCTGGGTCAGAATTGAAGGCCTGGGGGTAGCAATGAGAGCTCATTACTTCTTCTACCGTTTGAATGTTGCTCCTTGTGTATGATTTAAAATTTTCTAAAACTAAAAAATAAAAATAAAATAAAAGATCTCAGAAAGGGGTTGTAGGCACCTAAATTACTTTGATATTCCTCAAAGTGGAGAGAAGTACCTGCTACACATTGTATAGGATGCATTCAGATCACACCAACTTCTTGAACTAAATCTGAATTTTGATTTTCATCTGATAAACTTGGCTTACTATTCTACTGAACTCATTTCCCCTATAGCTGATAAGGTCATTGTCCTGTCCACACTGGCCCCGGCAGGAGACTACTCACCTCAAGATCTCAGAAGTCTCCTACATGAGGTTAGTAATATCCCTGAATCCTGCACTGGATTAACTCTCTACTCCACTGGGACCCAGGTCTGACCCCAGAGAGTCATCCAGAGAGTACCAGGGATCATCTTCGGAAAACAAGAGGCATTTGATCCCCAAATTTGTTGAATGAAAGCACTGTTGTTTTTCTTCTCTGAATATATAAAAGTAAATACTCAAGCAGATGGGATACAGGATAGTAATGTCCTTATCATCATTAACAGCTTGGATCAAGAAGAGGCATTAAGCATACAGACTCACTCTGTGATGAAAGCTGGGAGAAAGAGGAGCATCAAAGGGATCTTGAGGGCAAAGGCAGCCCTTCCCTCCCAATCACATGCCCACCTCCTCTCACTGTAGCCTCTGTTTCAGGCCTTCTCCCAGCAGAGCTATAAAT
>NW_022293197.1:0-2041 GCF_002776525.5 Piliocolobus tephrosceles | reverse complement strand
TTTTTTTTTTTTTTTGTTGATACCTTTTCTTTCAAATCTAACCCACTTCAAGCATTTTAGTTAAAAATGGATTGGGTACATGGTGTTTACAATAGTTGTTTATTTGTTTTGTACATATATATATATATATATATATATACATATATATACATATATACATAATATAAAATACGCCACTTACGGATTTTGTTTGATCAACTCTTAGCATATATGTTTTAAAAAACTTACACTCATGTTTTATAAACACATCTCTTGACATATAAAATGTGTGTAATGAATGTATAGTAATATGTATCTACGTAAGTGGGCGTCACTATACGAATATGAATATATGTAAAATTATTTTATTTTTTAATTTTTTACTATTTACAATGAAAACACAAAGCACTTCCTCTTTTCCTCTTTTTCTCTTTTCTTCTTTTGTGTATATAACAATTTCGTTTAATATGCTTTTTTTTTTTCTTATTTTTTTGTTTTCTTATTTTTTTATTTTCTTATTTTTTTATTTATTTATTTATTTATTTTGTAGTAGTTTTAATTTAATGAACAAATCATAATTGTGAGATAAAAAAAAAAAGTTAGGTATGATATAAACACTATAACAAAATGTTTGTAGGGTGATAGTTTTACTCGCTTATAAAAATTTGCATTTTAAAAGCTTCTCATAATTACTATATAATTGCGCCAGACTTGTAGAAAAATATGCGTGCCAATACAACATGCGACATAAATGTCTTACTTTTGTACATACATATATATATATATGTAAACAATTAACATATATAGGATGTTTTACTCATGTGTGTGTATATATGTATATATATATACGGGTAAGTTGAAAATTAATCCACTATACTGTATAAATAAAAATGCTTTTTTTTTTTTTTTTTTTCCTTTGCCTCTTGTACTTATCAAAACATGAAAGACTGTTTTTTATTTATTTTACTTTTTTTATAAAACACTGTCAGGTAAAAAGTTATATAAACTTTCTCGTTTATGTTTGTTTATGTATGTTTGCTTGTATATGCGTGTTTGTATATGCTTGTTTGTGTGTATGTGTATGTTGCTCTGTTGAAACTTGCAGTTTTTTTAAAATTGTGAAAAATAAAATAAGAAAAAAGTAAAGAAGAACCGAATAAATAAAATTACCATTTATTTACTATTTAATTATTTTATTTTTTTTTTAAGAAGTTTCAAACAAATAAATTCGAACAGTTTTTTTTTTTTACAAAGTAATTGCCGATTATTCAATTAAGATAAACTCTCGAATTTTTTTAATTTGAAAAAAAAAAAAAAAAAATGTATACAATACATTCATCCACTTGAGCATGTAGATGATAGAAATTGTTGTTTACTTATTTGTTTTTTTTCATGTACTACCATCCGTTGTAGGCAAATATGTATATATATATATATATATAAGCCCTTAATAACCTTTTTTTTCAATGTACTATTTAAATGGCTGTATCATATATATTAATATGATGGCTTACTAAAAAAAATGTTAATTTTTTTTTAGTTCCATTTACTTGTTTATACATTTACAATATAATATTTGTATATAACACATAGCAATTTGTTTTATATAATTGTAATAGACAGTGCACAAAGGATAAAACACTTATTTCTTTTCCTTGATAAGCTTTATATTTATAAAAAAAATGTCAATAAATGTGTTTAAGTCATACATATATGTATTATATAACATGTCCTTGAAATGGGGGAACAAAGGTATATGCTTTAAAAAACATTATAAAAGTATATTTTTTAAAAAAAAAAATAAATAAATAGTTGAACATAAATTAAATACTATTTTGGCGGTGTTTCAATTTTTATTGTTTTTTATTTCAAATTCCAAACTTTCATGCACTGAAGTTATAAAATCGAGCAAAAACAATTTTATAAACAATCGTTTGTATGTATGTACGTATGTATGTTTATTTTTTAATATTTCATAGATAAACTACAGATGAATGTTGATAGATATATAAGTTTACTTACTACAGAGAAGTATATATATACATAAACGCAAATGCCAAAA
>NW_022293196.1:0-1729 GCF_002776525.5 Piliocolobus tephrosceles | reverse complement strand
TTTTTTTAAACTAATAAATGTTCGATATAAATATTAATGCATTACATGATTTACAATTATAAAAACAAGTTCAAATAGCTCACTAAATAGACTATTTTATTTTTGCTGATAAATAATATGTTATATTATTGTAAAAATGGTATATTCGTATATTTTAACTGCACCAATGATAGTACATACATGTAAGCACTTGAATATATATATATATATATATATATATGTGTATAATATACTTACTCTATTGTTTATCTACAAATTTGGGATTAATTTTTTTCTTTTTTTTCATTTTAAAAAATGATAGTGCTTAACATGTAGAAGAATTTAGCAATACAAGAACATATATCTTCAATCATTTAATCTAATTTAATTTAATTAACTTAATTAATTTAATTAATTTAATTAATTTATTAATTTATTAATTTATTTATTTGTTTGTTTATTTATTTATTTACAAATTTAGGGTTATATCATTTTTTTTTTTTTTTTTTTTTAATTTTATAATGTATATTATATGAGTTTTTTTTTCTTTTTTTTTTTTTGCTGAAAAAAAGCAAATAACATCACATGTGTTTTATTTCTGTTTGTGCTTTATGTACTTAACACAAATGGTCTTATTTTATTTTTTTAAATAGCTTGTTAACCGTTTTTAATAAAATTATGCTTTTAAATAATATACACTAAAATAAAGCCGTTCAAAAGTATACGTATTTATTCGTAATTTTATTTAATATTATTCAAGCAACTGTTAACATCAAAAGTGAAACACAATATTGCTATAAGAGT
This sequence comes from Piliocolobus tephrosceles, assembly GCF_002776525.5. Classification (NCBI taxonomy): domain Eukaryota; kingdom Metazoa; phylum Chordata; class Mammalia; order Primates; family Cercopithecidae; genus Piliocolobus; species Piliocolobus tephrosceles. Next base: position 946 of record NW_022293196.1, on the reverse strand, counting down.
TAAGACCTATAAACATACGTATGTACATATATACATATATATAAGTTCATAAGAATAAACATATGTACATACATGTATTAATACATCTATAAAAAAATTCATCCATTATGTTTTAAAAAATGTAGAAAATAATTTTATTGTTTATCGTAGAAAGATATTTCACGTTAAAAAGAAACGTGAAAAAAAAAAGAAAAAAATGGTCTAAGCTATTTTTTACAAATATAATATAATATAAAAAAGGAAAATAATATATTATGAATAAGCCAAATTGTTAGCTGTTAGTACATCTTTGTAGTATTCAAATAAAGGTGCCTTAACTAATATATATATATATATATATATATTTGTATGTATGTATTTTTTTTTAAATTATATATTTCTAGATTTTTTATCATTTTGTACTAAAAGCATTTCATATATCACATTTCAAAACGTAAGAAAGAGAAAAAAAAAAAAGACGATATATAAATAACCTTATAATATTCGTAGTACATATAAGCACTACACGTGCCATTCAAAAAAAGAAAAAAAAGAAATGTTATTTTTGTTTTTTTTTCTTGGTTTTTCACTTTACTCCTTAACATGTCTTATATATACATTCAACACATTTAATGTAAGTCCTTTTTTAAAAAATATTGTAAATACCCTTATATAATGTTTTTATTTAAAAAAAAAAAATAAATAAATAAATAAATAAAGTGAAAAAAAAAGAAGTAAAAATAAGTAATTATTAACGCGTTTTCTAAATGAAATTATAATTTTTCTACTAGATGTATATACATTAGTTATTAAAAAAAAAAAATAATAATAATATATAAAGATCTATTATTTTTTTTTCTATGACAAAGACATAATGTCATCAATATATATGACGTGTGTGAGCGTACATACGTGAGAAATTAATGCACAATATAGTGCATATATATATATATATATATATATATAT
>NW_022293193.1:0-1518 GCF_002776525.5 Piliocolobus tephrosceles | reverse complement strand
AAAAAAAGAGCAATTATTTTGTTCATTGCATTTTAGTGTTTTTTCTTTAATTATAAACAAATTTCAAAAAACTTAGAAAAGTATAACTTACATTTGTACTGTTAATGCATATATATATGTATATAAGTGTATAAAATCATTACTATTGCATGTAAAATGAGAAAACAATAAAACATTAACAAAATATAATTCATAATGTGGAATAACAAAATATGCTTAAAACAAAAAATAAATAAATAAATAAAATTAAATGATAATAAAATAATAATAAAATAATAATAAATAATAAATAAATTTAACAATACAAACTAACACTACAATATACACAATTACAATCATTTAAATCGCGATGCGTTTTTTTTTTTTTGTTATTTATAAAAAAGAAAAAAGGAAGAAAGGAAGATATAAATGAAAAAAGCAAGAAAGCGAGAAAGGAAGAAAGGAAAAAAGAATGAAAGAAAGAAAAGGATTTTTTTTTATCCTATCTTATATAAACAACTTCGAAAAACACAAATATGCACATATATATACCTAAGCGGCAAGCTACACGAATAAGGAGCTGTGTCAAGAATATAATGAAACTTTTAATTGTAATATGCATTAAAAGGACATCCTAATTTTTAAAATTATAATAAATAAGAAATAAGCAAAAAAAAAATAAATAAATAGATAAATGAATGAATAAATAGATAAATGAATAAATAGATAAATGAATAAATAGATAAATGAATAAATAGATAAATGAATAAATAGATAATTGAATAAATAGATAAATGAATAAATATATAAATGAATAAATAGATAAATGAATAAATAGGTAAATGAATAAACAAATAGATAAATGAATAAATAAATAGATAAATGAATAAATAGATAAATGAATAAAGAATAAAATGAAAAAAAAGGAATAAATAGAATAAACACATTAAATGAAATCAACACAAAATAGGTAAAGAGAAATGTAAGATAAAAAAAAAATAAATAAACATAAGAAATATAAATAACAGTGGTATTATCATTATTATTATTGAACGCATATAATTTAAAAAAAAAAAAAAAAAAAAACGAAAAAAAATGTATTTACGTGCGTGTGCGTGTGCATGTGTATTGGTATATGGCCATGCCTGTAAGTGTAAAAAAACAGATCTATGAATATGAGTACTTATATTTATATATTTAACTTTGATTTTCCTGTTTTAATTGATCAACACTATGTACATACTTGTTTTGATGAACACTGTACTGTTGAGAAGATGTAGAAAAAAAAGAGGAAGAAAAAAAAAAAAAAAAAAAAAAAAAAGCATATGCATAAGTATGTGTCTTCAAATTTATATTTATATTGATGTATTCATTAGTATTAATATTTTGTTGATTATTCGGTTTTAAATTAGGCCTAATGTTATTTATATGATTGTGTACAACATTATTGTATGTGTTATGTTTAATTATATATACTGAATTATTTTTAAAAATTTATGTGTCTATGTCTGTCTTATTTTTTAAAACAATAAAAACATT
>NW_022293192.1:0-1140 GCF_002776525.5 Piliocolobus tephrosceles | reverse complement strand
TGGAGGAGGGGCCCGGGGGGGAGGGTCCAATGGCCCACAGCTCAGGGCCTTTGCAGCCACAGTCCTGACTGCCGGGCTCACTCCAGGCCGGGTCCAAGCTCGTGTCCTCACAGAGAGCACAGCCCACCCTGCTCCTCCCACAGGAGCCTCACTGCAGGTCCCGAGGGCCACCGACAGCGCCCCAACTGTCCCGTCCCCGCTGTCTCCACAGGACCCGGGGCCAGGTGGGACTCCGTTGTTTTTCTCTGATCCCCACCTAGGAGGAAAGAGGCCGCCTCCGTGACCCGGGGCGCAGCCGGCTGCCCGCAGCAGGTGCGGACAGCGCGCTCCTTCCGCCGAGCTTTCCCTTTCCGTGTGATTCAGAACGTGAGCTCCGTGCCTGGGGCAGGGCGCCCCTGCATCTCCCCAAGCCCACGTCTCCCCGCAGCGGCGGCGTCTTCCCGTCTCCTTCCCGCCTCCTGCAGCGGGGGTCCCACCGTGGGGCCCGCGGCTCCTCCCCTGCATCGCGCGGGGTTCACACCGCTCTGCTATTGGGGTACGGAATTGACCCCGCGCGTATTCTGCAGCGGGCTCTCGGGCTCCCGTTTCGGCCACAGAATGATGACCTGGGCACACAAACCAACCCTCCTGCTGAAAAGTGCCAAGACCCCCGGACGGTATGTTCCACCAACGTCTTGCCGACGGCACCCCCGGGCTGGCAGGAAAGACGGACATCTCCGGCCGCGGCTGCCTGGAAGGAGGGACCCGGGGAAGCCCGGGGAGCCGGAACAGGCTCTGCCTGCAGAAGCGCGGGCCCAGCGGGCTCAGCCGAAATCTCTCCGTGTTGCAGGGCTCCGGGGAAGAGGACGCAAAACCCAGGGTCCTGCGGGGAAGCTGCCCTAAGTACGGCGCCCAGAACCCGTCACTTCAGTGGCAAGAACTCCACGGAAATCCCCAGCGCGCCTCCGGCCCCAGGAAGCAAAAGGAACTTGCAGCGTTCACCTGCGGGTGCTGGTCGAGTTCTCCCCTCAGGACTTACGGCGACAGCCGACTCTCCGGCAGGTTTGCAAACCAAACTTAAGGTCACCAGGATGGTGAGAAAGCCTCACACCGGCCGGGCACAGTGGCTCATGCTTGCAATCCTGGTGCTTTGGGAGGCTG
>NW_022293191.1:0-1278 GCF_002776525.5 Piliocolobus tephrosceles | reverse complement strand
TGTAATTTGTTTTATAATTTATTTTATAATTTATTTTGTAATTTATTTTAAAATTTATTTTTAATTTTATTTTATATTTTATTTTATAATTTATTTTTTATTTTATTTTTTATTTTATTTTATATTTTATTTTATATTTTATGTTGTAATCCATTTCATAACATTACAAATAATAAAAGCCGCACTTAACAACAACAACCTTAAGTTTAGACTTAGTCTTAAAAACAAAGTTTATATGATTAGACTTATAAAAAAAAGAAAAAGTTGCATTTCATCAAAGTAAAACCTAAATAGTTTTTTTTTTATTTTTATGTCTAAACTTAAACTTAGACTTAAAAAAAATCTATAATAAAACTTATACAAAAAAGCCCCAAGTATAAATTAATTATATTAGTTTAATACTTCACTTTTTTTTTCATTTATTACATGTTACGAATTTATTCATTTATATTACACGTTTGTTATCTTTTTGTACTTACAATAGTATAAATAAACTATAACCATACAAATCACGTGTTTGCATATGATTAAGTATTAATTGTTTTGTTTTGTTTTGTTTTCCTTATATAAATTAATTTAATTAACTGTTTAATTTTACTTTGTTTATTGTTGTAAATATATACTTTTTTCCGTTTGTTTATTTCTATATGTATGTAGACAATAATATGTCATTTTCTAATTATTTATTCTTAAACTTAAAACAAAAAAAACATTTTATGTTTATATACATTTATATATATTTATAACGTTTATATATATTTATATATAATTAACATACTTATTACCTTTATATAGACTTAATAGACTTATTATATTTATATATACTTATATATACATATTGTATTTACATATATTTACAATACGTAAATACATTATATGTACATATAAGTGTTTTTTTTGTGTTCAATTGTTTATAGACACATTAAAAAAAAAAAAAAAAAATCTATATATGTATAATAAATATATAAAAAAAAATAATTATATAAAATTATGTACATTGGTGTTTATACTTATATTAATATTTATTATTATTATTATTATTGATGCATTTATATAAAAGCATATTTATATATGCATATGTCTATATAAAACAACAACGTGTTGCTTCCACCCTTTATGTTTCACAACAGTATTTTATGCTACTGATTTTTTTATTGCTTCTATATGTTGATTACAAGAAACTTAAATTATTTAAATAATTTATATGTAGTAAGACCTTGACAATGTAAAATAATGAATATTACATAAACATGTATATATGCTTATATATATATATAT
>NW_022293190.1:0-1398 GCF_002776525.5 Piliocolobus tephrosceles | reverse complement strand
AAAAAAAAAAAAAAAAAAAAACACACATAAAAGGCAATAGTAAATAAAATTAAAAATAATATGAAATATATTAAGTATTCGAGTAGAAACCATAAAAAATAAAACAATATTTTGTGCTTTTTAAAGAAAAGGCACATATACATGTGCATACTCTTATATGTTCATGTGTTAGTAGTTTTATGAATAAATATAAAAATTGTATATATAAACTATAGGTGGGTAGTGTGTTTATGTAATATAATCGTGTTTAACGAACAAAAACAAAAATAAAAAAATAATAATAAAAAGTAATCAAACAAACAACCAAACAAGGTCAAGTGTTCCACTATTATTATATTAGATATATATGTAGCAGAATCGACACTTGTAAAAGGTTATTTTAATTGTTACGAAAAAAACAGAATAACATGATATTACTTTCTAATCAACATGAATAAAAATGAACCTGTACATAACTTTAAGAAAAAAAAAAAAAAAAACATGTAATGTTCAAAAATAAACATCGAAGGTTATATATGTTAAGTTTCTTGAATTATAGTAATTAACGGATTTATAAGTCTGTACATACACACATACGTACGCTTTAACATATGTACATGTTTTATGTTTTTGTTATACGTTTATATATTTACTTAGCTATGTTTTTTTGTTATGTTGTTAATATGCACGGTTATGTTTTTACAATAAGAGTAATACATGATAATAAAAAAAAAAAAAAAAAAATAGGTACAACAATATATTGCTAAGTTTACACTAAAAAAAACTATAAATAATTACCATATATATATATGACATAACTATTATTTCACAAGATAAAAAAAAATGTATATAAATAAACATAATGATAATTAAAAAAATGTATAATTTAGACCAAATAAATAAATTTAATCAGAGTAAAAACGAATGTGTATGTATAAAACAATACCTGAACATTAAATACCCAATTTTTTTTTTTTTTTTTTTTTTTATGTGCATATAGAACTTTTAAAATGGCTAGAAGAAATGACGTTTAGTTATACATCTGTATATAAATATACAGATGTTTGGACATATGCGTGCAAAACATATATATATGTATACGCGCGTGTGGTATTATAACTAAGAAAAAAAAAAAAAAAAAAAAAAGTAAATTTATTATTTTTTTTACTTTACTGTTTTCTTAACATCTATGCAAATTATTTTGAACTTGAAAATGTGTATTTAATACACTTGTAAGTAAATTAAAATCACGAATCGCTTTTGATTCAGCATATGTTAGAACGTCCAATAAATTAACAATTATATATACGTACATATATATTTTTTTATTTGTATAAATTTTTATTGAAAAAAAGAAACATAAAAAAAAACAATTAATAAATTGCTATTTACAAATACATAATTAATTCTTTTAGACGA
>NW_022293189.1:0-1283 GCF_002776525.5 Piliocolobus tephrosceles | reverse complement strand
GGAGGAGAAAGAATAATATAGTGTAGACAAAAAGTGTAATGAAAATGTGAGTAAATATGTATATTTATACGAATGTGCGTATATATGTATATATGTATATATGTATTGTACGTATGTATATGTGCTGGATTTTAATTAGGTGTGGTTTAGTATCGACTATTGTGCGTATTTTCTTTAAACCGACAGGCACACTGCGTAATGCGCATACGTCTAGTGTTGTCATTATCTTAACGTAGGATTATAATTAGAGTATGACATTCACTTAATGTATGGAGTAGATATATATTAAATTTAAAAAAATTAAATAAAGAAATAGCCGTGAGGGTTATACAGTAAATTTAGTTTGATTTATAATAACCAATTTTTTTGGTATGTGTACTATATAACGTTATTATGTACTGGGATAAATAATATTATGTATATATTATATATTTAATGTCATTTTTTACACATATTAGTCAGGTATTAGGCATATACATTTTTATTTCTGTGTATGTTGTATTAATTTATGTGTATAGGTAGATCCATTTGTGGAATTCTATAAACTTATACACATGAATTAATATTTACATACATAAGGAGTAAAATGTAAGTTGTATCCATAATCAGAAACTTATAATATGTGTAGCTATAAAGTGACATTATTTGTATAGTCCATACAGCATAATATCTATTCCAGTACATAATATAGTTTATAGTACAGATGGCAAAAAAATATTATTTAAGTCAAAAATGAATTTTATACTTTTCTTTATTATTTTATTTTTTTTACTTTTTTTTATATATCTATGAAATATATACCCATGTGTTTATCTATTCAGAGTTATATTTCTATTATTCTTTTTTTTTTTTCTATGTTCTCTACATCGTTATTATTTCATACTCTTTTTCTTTTTCGTTTCCAATTTATTCTTTAATATTCTTTCATATATCACATCCCTCTGTAATGATAATTTTCATTTCTCATCTATATGATGCGCACCCCACACTTAGTTACTTTTCAACATATGTATGTATTTGTACATCTTTGTATGTATATATGTATATATTGTGCAGACATATTTATATTTGTATGAGCTTTACATCTAGTTGGCATGGTATAGATTGATGATAAAATTACTTATTTAAAGAGAAATGTAATGCCAAAAAAAAAATTTGAGAAACGGAGAGAAGCATATTGGCATAATAACAAAACACACTCATAGGAAAAACATACTCAAAGAAAAACACACTCAAAGAAAAACACACTCAAAGAAAAACACACTCAAAGAAAAACACACTCA
>NW_022293188.1:0-1261 GCF_002776525.5 Piliocolobus tephrosceles | reverse complement strand
AGTAATTAAATCACATTATCCTAGAGGAATAGTTGGTTTTAAAAAAATATTTTATAAATATGAAATAATAATAATAATAAATAAAAATATATTTTTTATGACATACTATAATCATTAGGCACATATATAATTTGATAAAAAAAAAAGTACGTATATTAAACAATAGTTGTCACTGTTATAGAAAAAGAAAAATATAATTACATTAGCATATGCACATATACGTATATATATTTTTTTTTTTATGAAACTAAGGTGTTGATTCTGTGTATAATGAAAACACTGTGCTATACAAAGACAAATATGAAGAAATTAAAAATAAAGAAAAATATAAAAATAAAATATCTGAAGAACGAAGGGAAGGTAATTCTGACTAATATAAATCTGCGTATTTTTTTTGAAATAAAAAAATTGCCATAAATATGATTTAATTATGTTTTTTTTTTTTTTTTTTTTAATTTTTTTTTTTTTTTTTTAGCCCTTCAAAAGCAAAATAACAGAAATGGTGATATATTAGCCTTTGATCCTACTAGTAACACGTGAAACTCCAAATAAGCCATTACTGAATGTTTTTTTTTTTTTTCTTTTTTTTTTTAATTTGATATTAACAAATAATATACAAATATATGCATACGCCTATATGTGATTTACGCATTTTACTACATCAATATAACTTTATAAAAAAAAAGAGAGTGTACATTTATAAAATTTTTTATTATTTGTTTAACAATAATTGAACAAACTATATATTTTTAATTTTTTGGTTATTTGATTTTCTGCTTAATTATGTGTTGTGTATATGCTTTTCTTTTATTTCGTTTATTAAATTAAGCGTTATAAATAAGCAGATACGAAAAATATATACGCATGCATGCATACGTGTTTAATATAAAAGAAAAAAGTTATTTTTGCATTAAGAAATTAATAAATAAATGAATATATATATATATATATATATACACGTAAAAGCGAATAATAATAATAAAAGTTATATATATGAGAAGGAAATGATTTATAAATAAGAGTTTAAAGATTTTTAACATTTTTAACATTTTTAAAATTTTTAGTATTATATAAAAACAACTTGTAGCACTGGTAAATAAAAACGAACAAATTAAAAATGATAACAAAACTTATGTGAGTTGGTACATATACACATATATATACGTACATATATGTACCTATTTATATAATTATATAAATACATAAATTAAAGACAGTAGTATTAAAAAAAGTGTAAACATATTCAACAAAAAAAATTAAT
>NW_022293187.1:0-7133 GCF_002776525.5 Piliocolobus tephrosceles | reverse complement strand
GTTCAGCCATTATAGAAGCTAGTTTGGGAATTTCTCAAACAACTTAAAATCGAACTACCATTTGACCCAGCAATCCAATTACTAGATATATATCCAAAATAAAATAAATTATTCTACCAAAGAGACACTGAACTGGACTCGCATGTTCATCACAGCACAATTCACAATAGTAAAGACATGGAATTAACCTAGTTGCCCATCAACGGTGGATTGAATAAAGAAAATGTGGTACACATACACTATGAAATACCGGGAAACCATTAAAAATAAGCAAATTATGTTGCTTACAGCAATATAAATGCAACTGGAGACCATTATTCTAAATGAATTAATTAAGGAACAGAAAACCAAATACTGCCTGGTCTCATTTATAAGTGGGAGCTAAAGATTGGGCACTCATAGACATATAGATGGCAACAACAGACACTGGGGACCACTACAGTCAGGATGGAGGAAGTGGGACAAGGCTGGTGTAACTTAGTTACTATGCTCACTATCTGGGTGGCAGAATCATTCATTTCCCACACCTCAGCATTACATAATACACCCATGTAACAAACCTACACATGTACCCCAGAACCTAAAGTAAAAATTACATTTAAAAACTTTCATTTTTTTCCATTCTTTCATTTGTGACTGCTCTCATATTTGTTTCCCTTCTAAATATGGGTACAGATCGATGTTGTTTTATAGTTTATTGAAGTGTGAAGTAAGTTCTGGATTTGAAATTGTTGTTTTGAATGTAACCATTTACTATAATATACTTCCCTTCTTAGTACTACTTTTTTCTTAAACCCGTATGTTTTGGTTTATTGTATTTTTGTTTTTACTTGTCTGGAGATAATTTCCAATTGTGTTGTTAGTTTTTTCTTTGATTCATTGGTTGTTTAAGAGGGCTTCATTTAACTTTCAAATACCTGTACATTTCTAGTTTTCATACTGCAATTGAATTCTAGTTCGGTTCCACTGGGATCAGATTAGATATTATTCAAAATACTTAAGTTTGTTAAGATGTGTTTGGTGGTCTAACATGGTCCATCTCTGAGAAAGTTTCATGTATACTTGAGAAGAATGTATATTCTGATACTGTTGGGTGGAGGGTTTTGTATATATCTGTTGGGTCCATTTTGTCTATATTGTTCTCATCTGCTGTTTCTTTATTAGTCTTCTATCAGGTTGTTCTAGCCATTATTCAAAGTTAGATATTGAATTATCCTACTATTACTTTGTCATTATCTCTTCCATTTTTATATTCTGCCAATATATGCTTCTTATATTTTGGTTGCTTGAATTGTAGATATAGATACATTTATAATTGTTATATTTTCTGGTGTATTTCTTCATTTCTCATTATATAACATCACTCTTTGACCCTTGTGATTGTTTTTAACTAAAGTTTATTTTTATATTATAAGTATAACCATCCCTGCTCTCTTTTGGTTATGATTTGCAGGAACTTCCCACCATTCTTTCACTTTCGGACTCCATGTGTTATTATGTTTAAGATGAATCTCTTATAGAAAGAATGCACCTTCTTTTAAAAGTCATTCAGCCATTCTCTTTCTTTTGATGGAAGAGTTTAATTGATTTACATTCCAAGTAATTACTAATTTTAAGAAAGAACTTACTAATGCATTTATATATATATATATATTTCTTTTGTTCTTATTTGGTTCTCCAGCTGCCTTTCATTGTGCCATACTGATTTTTTTGTCTTCTCATGTTTTGATTTATCGTTTCCTTTTGTGTATCATCTATAGATATTGTCTTTGGGTCTACTATGGAGATTACATAAAACATCTTAAAGTTATAACTATTTTGGGCTTGGTGCGGTGACTCACGCCTGTATTCCCTGCACTTTGGAAGGTTGAGGCAGGTGGATCACGAGGTCAGGAGATCGAGACCATCCTGGCTAACACACTGAAACCCCGTTTCTACAAAAAAAAAAAAAAAAAAAATAGCCCGGCGTGGCGGCGGGCACCTGTAGTCCCAGCTACTTGGGAGGCTGAGACAGGAGACTGACGTGAAGCCGGGAGGCGGAGCTTGCAGTGAGGCAAGATTGCACCACTGCACTCCAGCCTGGGTGACAGAGTGAGACTCCATCTCAAATAAATAAATAAATAAATAAATAAATAAATAAAATATAAAACTATTTTGAGCAGAAAAAAAACTTCAATTATACACAAAAATATTTCCTTTTGTATATCTTCACTCCCATTTTATTCATACCATAAATTATATCTATATATGAAGTACTTCTAATAACACATTTAGAGTAAGTTCTTTTATGCCTTTGTCTTTCAAATTCTATATAAAAATTAAAAATGTTTTATGCACCACTATGGCAATAACACAGTATTCTGTATTTTTCTACATATTTACCTGTAGTAGTGAGCTTTATATTTTCATGAGATTTCGTGTTTCTGTACAGTTCCCCTTTACTTCAGATTGCAAGACTGCCATTATCATTTCTTATAATAAAAGTGCAGTGGTGATGAACTCTTTGAGGTTTTGTTTACCTAAGAAAGTATTCATTTTCCCCTTTTCTCTGAATAACAGTTTTGCTGGATATACAATTTTCAGTATAAAATTCATTTTTTTCTTTCAGCATTTTCAATATTTCACTTCCTCTAGCCTGAAATTATTCTGCTGAGATACCTGCTGATACTTATATAGAAGCGTTCTTTTATGTTATGAGTCACCTTTCTCTTGCTACATTCAAATTCTATTTGTCTTTTGACGTTTGTGAATTTGATGATAATGTTCCTAGGTATGAATCTCTGTGTATTTATCCTATTTATAATTCTTTAAGAATTTTGAATTTGAATGTCCATTCCTTTCTGAACTTTCTGATCATTATTTCTTCACATAATCATTCTGTTCTTTTCTTGCTTCTGAAATTTTCATAATGGATAAATTGGTTGGCTTGAAAGTAAAAAATTATTTAAGCTTTCTTTACTTTTCTACTAAAGAAAAGTATTCTTCTCTGATGTAATAATTTTAGATGAATTATCTTCATGTTGACTGATTTCTGCTCTTCTGCTTTTGACTCCTAGTAAAGCTTTCAATTCACTTATTGTATTCTTCGGCTTCAGAATTTGGTTCTTTTGCATATATTCTATTTCTTTGTTAATGATCTTATTTTGTTTTTAAATTATTTTCCTGATTTTGTTTAATTGCTCATCTGCATTCTCTTGTAGATTAGGAATTTTTTTAAACAATAAATATTTTGAATTATTTGTCAGGTGATTCAGAGATCTCCATTTTTGGGGGATTAGTTCCCAGAGACTTTTGTTCTTGTTGTTTTTTTGCTAAGCTTTGATTCTCTGGTTTGTTTGTTGTTGCTGTTTTGTCTCATTTGCCTTGTACTTTTGGTCACCTAGATTTATGTGTTAGAAAAATATATTCTTCTGCAAGTTCTTATGGTCTGGCTTCATACTTGGTAACATCTTTAACAGGCAATTTGACTAGAGATTCTGGAGACCTATAAAACCTCTTGGTGGGGGGTTGAAACTTCTCCAAGTCTATGCATGTAACCCCAATTAGAGGGAGCTGCTGGTTTTCTTTTCAGGAGCTGGTAATCTCTGGTTATTTCTGGTGTTTGCCCGCAGTACTGCAGGTTCTGTGGTGCTGCAGCAACAAGTCTCCCTGTACTCTTTTATTCTCAGTGGTCCAAGACATCCAAAGTATGCTGGCTCCTTGTCAATACTCTAAGTCAGGCAAGACAGAAACCAATTCTTTAGACAGCCTTTTGGAAAATCAGAAGACCAGACACATATTCCACTCTTTTCTCTCCCTCCTGAGGGAGAATCCGCAAATTGGGCACACCCTCCCAGTTGTGCTGAGTGGTACTAGCGCATTTATAAAAGCACTGCAATTTTTTTGTGAGGGTGAAATTGCCACCCTCACTCTCCCTTGTTTTCAGTCTTCCCAGCCACCCAAACTCTCACAACTCCATCAATTTTCTGAGTCAGGTAAGGCAGAAATTGATACAAGATCAGCCTTCCAAAAAGCCAGAATACACCTTCCAATTTTCTTTTCCCTCCCCTGTGAAGAAGCTGCATGCTAGGCTTCCCTCATCAGGAAATTAAGCCATGCCAGTTTGGGGGTGGGGACATTGCAGGTAAACCCAAATATCTCTTTTTACCTATTTCGATGTGGCTGTTTGTAGCTTTGCACGAAACTTTGGGTACTACAACTTATTAATTGGGTTTTAGGGTTTTCAAAAGGTATTTTGGTCCATATGTTATTTTTATGCTGGTGTCTCTGCAGGGAAATGAGGGCTGGCACTGGCTATCTCATATCTTATTTACACATACTATGTCACTAACATTTATACTAATATAGAAATAGTTAATATTTTAGTGCTTGATTTGTCACCTGATATACACAATAGAAAACATACATATAAAAGAATATAAATGAATTCATTCTAAATTTGAACATTTCCTGCTTATAAATGTGGTTCTGCAAAGATTTCACAGGTGTACTCTGGCTTAGCAGAGGAGAGGTAATTATGAGTGGAGTTTATTTTGCCCTAAGGTCCCTGCACATCTGCTTATATGCCTTAGAAAAAGTCACCGTAAAAATAACCAAAAGATACAAATATTGGATTTCATCTTTAACAGATAATAGGAGGGTTGTGAGATGTCTTGAAGATGCTTTCATAACTCTAGGAGATTTGGGAATTCATGGAAAGCACCAAAATTGCCTTCTTATATTTGTGACCATGACTTTTCAAATATTTAGAGTGTCATATTCCTTTTAGATTAGCATATAAATTAGTTACATATCTGGATGCAAAAATGTTGTTAGAAGTTTTGAAACTAGAATTGAATTCACAGTTTTTCACTATGCATAAATAGATGTACATATATGTATTTTATTAAAAGAAGAAAAACTGTGTAATTAACACACCAGACCTCACATATTAGAGATAAGCATCGTATTAAAAACAGTTCTTAAAAATTGGACACACCTATTGCTAGAGTGGAGAATAAGGGGTTAGGGAGTTACATTAGCCTGGGTTTATCTCCTGATTATATCTTTTGCTCACTGTGAAACTTTAGTAAATTACTTCCACTCTTCTTAGCCTCAGTTGCTACATAATCAAAACAATAATTATAATCTTTGACTCACAATATGAGAGTTAAATTTAAGAAAAATGTTCTTTGTAAGACATCAATTAGGATGTTCTATATCAAGTAAGTTTTAGCCACTGAAATGACAAAACATGTTTCATGAACTCAAAATTCAAAACAAAACTAATTGCTCTCATGAAATGTTTTTCAGTGCCTATAGAAAAAAATGAGAATGATTTTCTATGGTACAAAAAATAAAACTGCTTCATTTCTTAAAAATCTAAATATCTTCTGAATGTTATCTAAAAGGTAACCTGAGAATTTTCTTAAAACATTTATATTATCTTATTTTATGAAGATACTGGAACTTTCAAGTTCCAAAGTAGCAGGATATATGCAAATTGGCTTTATTCCCCACCACAGATCATCAAAAACAAATATACAGCACTAATATTATTGAGAGGTGACAATGTGCTAGCAGTCCTCACAGTGCCTGCTCACCTTTGGCGTCCCCTCTGGCTGCGCTTGAGGAGCCCTTCAGCCCACCACTGCACTGTGGGAGCCTCTCTCTGCTTGTGGTGGCTGCCGGCACTGCCAGCCCAGGGCAGTGAGGGGCTTAGCACCCAGACCAGCACTTGCCTAGGTTGCGCCGTGTCCCCCAGCATTGCCAGCCCGCATGCACCATGCTTGAATTCTCACCGGGCCTCAGCCACCTCCCTGCCCCCCCACAGGGAAGGGCTCCCAACCTGCAGCCTGCCATGTCCAAGCCCCTCCCTCCTCAGTGGGCTTCCGCACCCAGAGCCTCCCCGATGGGCGCCACCCCCTGCTCCATGACTCCCAGTCCCATGACTGCCCAAGGGCTGAGGAGTGCAGGCACAGCTGGGACTGGCAGGCAGCTCCGCCTGCAGCCCTGGTGTGGGCTCCACTAGATGAAGCCAGCTGGGCTCCTGAGTCTAGAGGGGACTTGGAGAACTTTTATGTCTAGCTAAGGGATAGTAAATGTACCAGTCAGCACTCTGTGTCTAGCTCAGGGTTTGTAAATACCCCAATCAGTACTCTGTATCTAGCTAACCTAGTGGGGACTTGGAGTACTTTTCTGTCTAGTACTCTGTGTCTAGCTAAAGGATAGTAAATGTACCAATCAGCACTCTGTGTCTAGCTCAGGATTTGTAAATACACCAATCAGCACTCTGGGTCTAGCCCAGGGTTTGTAAATACACCAATCAGTACTCTTTGTCTAGCTAACCTAGTAGTAACTTGGAAAACTTTTCTGTCTAGCACTCTGTGTCTAGCTCAGGGATTGTAAATGCACCAGTCAGCACTGTGTCAAAATGGACCAATCAACTCTCAGTAAAATGGACCAATCAGCAGTATATGGGTGGGGTCAGATAACAGAGTAAAAGCAGGCTGCCTGAGTCAGCCAGAGGCAACCCTCCTGGATCCCCTTCCACACTGTGGAAGCTCGATTCTTTCGCTCTTTATAATAAATCTTGCTGCTGCTCACTCTTTGGGTCCATGCTGCCTTTAAGAGCTATAACATTCACCGCAAAGGTCTCCAGCTTTACTCCTGAAGCCAGCAAGACCACGAACTCACTGGGAAGAATGAACAACTCCAGATGCCTCGCCATTAAGAGCTGCAACACTCATTGCCAAAGTTTGCAGCTTCACTCCTCTCAGCCAGACCACGAACCCACCAGAAGGAAGAAGCTCCAGACATATCTGAACATCTGAAGGAATCAACTCCGGACACACCATCTTTACGAACTGTAACACTCACCGCGAGGGTCCGTGGCTTCATTCTTGAAGTCCGCGAGACCAAGAACCCACCAGTTCCAGACACATTATCACCAGTAATAAAACAAATCTGAAATATGAGGATGAGACAGTTTCCACAGACACAGTGAAGTGAAATCTCCAAGGAGATGGTAAAATAATTGGATTGTCATATTTGTGGTATCAAGCCTCCAATCTGCTTGGCACCAAGTGTGCAAGCGTTTTCCCCTGACTCACAATTTCTACAAGTAATACTCTTATGACAACCAGCTTTCCAAC
>NW_022293186.1:0-1106 GCF_002776525.5 Piliocolobus tephrosceles | reverse complement strand
AAAAAAAAAAAAAAAAAAAAAAAAATCGAATTCCCAATTTTTGTCACAGGAACAGGTTAAAATATATGTATCTACTTTTAATTTGTTAAGTGTCGTATAGTTTTAAACATAAATTAAATAACTCATAGAAGTTGATTTTTTTCAGACATTTAAGGATTTAAACACAGTAAAAATGTGGAAGCTATTTTAATCTCAAAATACAATAAATCAATTAAAACATTTGTTTTTATATTACAAAAGGTAATAAAAAAAAAAAATAAAAAAAAAAAAAAAAAAATTGATTAAAAATTTATTTATGGATTTATATATATATGTATATATGTAAGAGTATACGTATGTATAAAAGTATATGCATATATATATATATATATATATATATATATGTATATAAATATATGTGAATATGTACACGCTTTGTTCTATAAATATATTTGGAATGTTAATTTTTTTTTTTTTTTTTGAATGTTTGTGCATTTACATATGAATCATTCTCTAATTTGCATTTTTTTTTTTTATTACCGTTATTTTATTGGTAAATTGTGTAAAGTTACGACTTTCATTATCAATATACATTTTATATTTCATTAGATCTGTATATATTTAATAGTAAACATATGAATTATATATATGTAACATTTTTTAATGATAAAATTTTATGTATACGACACATACTTATGTTATATTAACCTGCTTAGGTTATTCATCTATAGTTAAACAATTTTATACTTTTTTATTTTTTATTTTAATACATTATTTTATTTTAATTGATGTGCTTTTTTATTTCATTTTTCATGAATTATATATAAAAATATGTTAACACACACACATATCATATATACATATATACATTTATGCACAATGTATATAATAATGTGCAAAGTTTTATAATTATATAATTGTTCTTCAATACTTATTGCTCAATTTATTTAGACATGATTATTATATTTAATATAATTAACCCTAGTTAACATTTGTATAATAAACAACAAATGTGAGGATAATTGTGATATGTGCTCAAAACGTGACTGTATTTATTCTACAGAAAAAATACAGAAATGCTACTTATGAATATTTTTACGGTACTTGATTTTTTTTTTTTTTTTTTT
>NW_022293185.1:0-1120 GCF_002776525.5 Piliocolobus tephrosceles | reverse complement strand
TTTTTTTTTTTTTTTTTTTAATACATGTACTTGTGTTTATTAAGAATACTAATATTATAATTTTTTTACTAATTTGACTTATGCGTAAATAAACTTATAAACATATAAATAAATAAATTTATAAATAAATTAAAAACAAGTACTTAATATTTATATATACACACATATAACAAGACCTATAGTGCAAAAAAAAAAAAAAAAAGCAAAAAAAAAATATATAACAATTAAATTATTAACCATTAATATCAATAAAAACGTTACATTTCATGTTAAACAACAGCAACAGCAAAAGAAAAAGAAAAAAACTTACATGAACGCACTTCAAAATATATAACAATGAAGAAAGTATGTATATGTATGTATCTGTGTATTTTTCAATTTGATTAGTTATTCATCATTTTATTCATCTCACAAATTAGTTCTTTTCTTAACAATTAAAAAAGTGTGCATAACACAATTAAGAAAAAATAATGCGAATAAATGGTTAAAATATATATTTAAAGTGAATGCGAATTCGCCAAAATGTATAATATATATGTTTGCATGCTGTGTTTCAAAGGTATACATATGTGATATGTTAACTGTGTGTTTTTATTTAACTTCAAACCTTATATATCTTATAATTTTTCCCTTTCGTTTAACAAATGTTATAAAAAATATATAACTGTAGCAGCAACCAACCTTGAGCTTTTCGCTTTATTTATTTATTTTTTATATAAAAGGAAAAAATTTCACAGCCATTATATTTTTTATGAAACATATTTCTAAAATTTCTAAACTGTTGCGTGTTTTTTAATCATATATAAGTTTAAGTAAAAAAAAAAAAAAAAAATTAAACTTGTAAAATGTGTATGTGAAAATATATAAGTATTCGATGTGAGTTCTTTTTGGTAACGTAAAATATCTCTATTTATATATCTATATATATGTATAATATCAATATGCGTTATGCCATTGTTTATAAAATAACGGGGTTTTAAAAAGACTAAGCATGAGGGTATTAAACAAAATATATATGTATAAATGTACAAATATACATGACCAGTTTAATATTATTTTTTTTTTATGATTTCATTATAAGAATTAACATGAAAAAACAAAATATTAAAAAAAAAAAAAA
>NW_022293181.1:0-1172 GCF_002776525.5 Piliocolobus tephrosceles | reverse complement strand
CATAATATACACAAAATATGCACACCTATACATAAAAAACACACAAATAAACACACTTACAAACACATATACACACTTACAAAAAAAATACATTAAAAATACTAAAAAATACACTAAAAATTTTAAAAAATACTTGAAAAATATTAAAAAATACACTAAAAATACTAAAAAACACATCAAAAATACTAAAAAATACACTAAAAATATAAAAAAATACACACAACGTACACACAATTATACACAAAATACATACACACACATTTAAACACAAAAAAAACATACAAAATAAACACACACATAAAATACACAAAATATACACACCTATACATAAAAAACACACAAATGGACACACTTACAAACAAAATACACACACATAAACACACTAATTACACACAAATTGACACACTTACACACAATATACACACCAAGTAAACACAAATAGACACACTTACACACGTAATACACGCCAGTTACACACACATGAACAGATTTACACATAAAATTAACACAAATGGACACGAAATACACATAGAACATACGAAATGTACATACTTACACACAGAATGCACACACTTACACACAAAATACACCAATCACACACAAATCACACACACATCACACACAAAATACACACATGTATATGCGTTTATGTGAATATTAAATAACACAAGGTTTTTAAAAACACAAAAAAAAACAGAAAAAAAGAAAAACGGTTTTTATTTGTTTTTTATGCATATATAATTTTGCGCATATGTTCTATTTTATTTTTATTATTTTTTTTTTTTGTTGTTATTCCGACTTCTGTTATTTCATTTGGTTTAAGCATATAAATAGTAGAATTGATGTAAAAAGGAGGTTTTAATATAATTTGGAATTTGTTATCATATTTGCCTATATTTTTAATTGTAATAGTTTTTTCATTTTTCATATATATTGGTGAGTCACTAATTATTATTTCATCGTCAATGTCTAAACTTATATCTTCATTTATACATCGGATAGGTAGCGTAACTAATTTATCCTATTTATAAAAAAAAATAAATAAAATGATAAAAAAAATAGTGACAAACACGTTAGGACATATGTTCAAACAGGAACATCGTAAGTTGTTAAAACTAGTTTGGTGTGTAAATGTAAATTTAAAAACGAAATGCAAAATGCGTACATATATA
>NW_022293178.1:0-1110 GCF_002776525.5 Piliocolobus tephrosceles | reverse complement strand
TCCTTGGTCCTAAGATCTGAATCCTGTAGTACTAGATGTGAAGGGAAGTTGGCACTAGGGAGGCACAAAGGCGGGCCTGGAGGCATCACTCCTGCAGGGGGACAGTTCCATTTCCCCTTGTGTCTTTGTGAAAACAGGGGGCACGGGGTAGACCTCCCCCTGCAGCCTTCTACTGCCCCTTCCCCCGACCCTTTGCTGATTCCTGGGCCCAGGTATTTGTGAAATGTCACTTTGACTATGACCCGGCCCGAGACAGCCTCATCCCCTGCAAGGAAGCAGGCCTGCGCTTCAGTGCTGGGGACTTGCTCCAGATCGTAAACCAGGATGATGCCAACTGGTGGCAGGTGAGCCCCGGGCACCCCTGCATCTCTCCAGGTGTGGTGCGTGGGAGGGCAAGGGCACAGGGAGGGGTCCTCTTGCTCAGGCAGATCTTGGTCTCATGTCCGTTTCAGGCATGCCATGTTGAAGGGGACAGTGCTGGGCTCATCCCCAGCCAGCTGCTGGAGGAGAAGCGGAAAGCATTTGTCAAGAGGGACCTGGAGCTGACACCAAACTCAGGTAGGAGGTCCCCCCTACCCCACATCTCCAATCTGGGATCCGACAGGGCCCTGTCTGCCAGACTCACCCATCTCCCTATGGCCAGGGACCCTATGCGGCAGCCTTTCAGGAAAGAAAAAGAAGCGAATGATGTATTTGACCACCAAGAATGCAGGTGGGTATCAGAGTGTCCCCCCTTTGTCCTCCTCTAACATGGCTTGCCTTTCCCTGTCCCCATGCATCACCCGTGAAGATGTGTGCCTGGCTAAGGTGCTGCCAGCCATGTCCCTAGGCCCTGCCCGACTCCTCCTTGCTCCCCTGTTCCAAGCCCTCTTGCCCTCAGCCTCCCTGAGAGTTCCGCCCCTCCCTCACCGTGCAGCCTGGTGAGCAGCGCCATCTCCCTGTGTCCAGAGTTTGATCGTCATGAGCTGCTCATTTATGAGGAGGTGGCCCGCATGCCCCCGTTCCGCCGGAAAACCCTGGTGCTGATTGGGGCTCAGGGCGTGGGAGGGCGCAGCCTGAAGAACAAGCTCATCATGTGGGATCCAGATCGCTATGGCACCACGGTGCCCT
>NW_022293173.1:0-1193 GCF_002776525.5 Piliocolobus tephrosceles | reverse complement strand
TGTACTGTCATAACAGTTCATATACGTTTGCTTCTCATTTACATTTTGTTTTTTTATATTTCCTATACATACATTATTTTGAGTTATTTGTTTTTTTATATTTCCTATACATACATTCTTTTGAATTATTTGATTTTTATGTTGTATTCCATCTATTTTTGTTTGTTCCTTTGGGATACTTGTTTTTTTCTTATTAATTAAATTCGGTGTAACTGTCTTTACATGGGCAAATTTTTTAGTAATCGTTACTTTTTTTAGTATACTTTTATTACTTTTTTGTGTTATATCTTTGTTTAGAAAATTGGAAATCTTACAGGTTGTTTTTTTCACATTCGCTTTATTTTTTTGTATACATAAATCTTTAGTTTTTTTGCAGTTGTTCATATTATTCTTAGCTTGAATTCTCTTATTAAGTATATCACTTTTTGCATTGTTCACCCTTTCTATTAACTTGTTACAAAACTTATTTTTATTTATTTCTTGTGTTGTGTCTTTAATTGTTTGTGTATGTTTTATAAGTATCGGCTCCACATGTTTATCATCACCTGGTGGTTTAATAGTCACACATTTTTTATTAATACTTTCGCTATTGTTATTGATATTATTATAGTTATTAATGTTACTAACGTTATTAACTTTTACATTACTGTTTTTAGTTTTGTTGTTATTTCTACTTTTTAACAATCTGTTTTTGTGATTTTCGAGCGACTCTGCTAGTCGTTTTTTTATTCTATCCAAGTTGCTCATTGTAGTCATGAAAAATTGAACAAAAAAAAAAAAAAAAAAAAAAACAGAATAAACCATATAAACAATAGACTATACAGAGTAATCAAAATTAACAATAGACCATGTAGAATAGACACAATTTACATAAAAGTAAATTGTTAAATGCACAAAAAGTGCTTGTCAAAGATATAATTACAAAAAGTTTGTACTCCTGAAAAAAAAAAAAAAAAAAATATGTGAATGTTTAATGGTTGAGGATGTGTTACAACAACACGTAACACAACACACAATGACTGTTACTCATTCCCTGTTTTTATTTCGATTTACTTTTTAAAAACAATTAAAAAAGAAAAAAAAAGGAAAAAGAATTTATATGAACATGTTTAAAACTATATGCTGTGCCGCAAAAATACGAAAAAGAAAAGGGACAAAAAAAAGGGACAAACAAAAGGGACAAACAAAAGGGA
>NW_022293165.1:5291-19002 GCF_002776525.5 Piliocolobus tephrosceles | reverse complement strand
ATGAAATTCTGGTTTGAAAATTCTTTAGGAATGTTGAATATTGGCCCTCACTCTCTTCTGGCTTGTAGAGTTACTGCCAAGAGATCTGCTGTTAGTCTGATCGGTTTCCCTTTGTGAGTAACGCGACCTTTCTCTCTGGCTGCCCTTAACATTTTTTCCTTCATTGCAACTTTGGTGAAATCTGACAATTATGTGTTTTGGAGTTGCTCTTCTTGAGGGATATCTTTGTAGCGTCCTCTGTATTTCCTGAATTTGAATGTTGGCCTGCCTTGCTAGGTTGGGGAAGTTCTCCTGGATGATATCCTGCAGAGTGTTTTCCAACTTGGTTCCATTCTCCCCGTTACTTTCAGGTACACCAATCAGATGTCGATTTGGTCTTTTCACATAATCCCATATTTCTTGGAGGCTTTGTTCATTTCTTTTTACTCTTTCTTTGCTAAACTTCTCTTCTCACTTCATTTCATTCATTTGATCTTCAATCTCTGATACTCTTTCTTCCAGTTGATCGAGTTGGTTACTGAAGCTTGTACATTTGTCATGTAGTTCTCATGTCATGGTTTTCACCTCTATCAGGTTGTTTATGGACTTTTCTGCATTGGTTATTCTAGTTATCCATTCGTCAAATCTTTTTTCAAGGTTTTTAGTTTCTTTGTGCTGGGTTCGTAGTTCCTCCTTTAGCTCTGAGAAGTTTGATCAACTGAAGCCTTCTTCTCTCAACTTGTCAAAGTAATTCTCCATTCAACTTTGTTCTGTTGCTGGCAAGGAGCTGTGTTCCTTTGGAGGGGGAGAGGTGATCTGATTTTTTGAATTTTGAGCTTTTCTGCACTGCTTTTTCCCCATGTTTGTGGTTTTGTCTACCTTTGGTTTTTGATGATGATGACGTATGGATGAGGTTTTTGTGTGAATGTCCTTTCTGTTTGTTAGTTTTCCTTTTAACAGTCAGGACCCTCAGCTGCAGGTCTGTTGGAGATTGCTTGAGGTCCACTCCAGCTAGGCTACTCCCAGTTAGGCTCTCCAGTTAGGCTACTCGGAGGTCAGGGACCCACTTGAGCAGGCAGTCTGTCAGTTCTCAGATCCCAACCTCCATTCTGGGAGAATCACTACTCTCTTCAAAGCTGTCAGACAGGGACATTTACATCTGCAGAGGTTTCTGCTGCTTTTTGTTTAGCTATGACCTGTCCCCAGAGGTGCAGTCTTGAGCTGCAGTGGGCTCCACCCTTTTTGAGCTTCCTGGCTGCTTTGTTTACCTACTTAAGCCTCAGCAATGACAGGCGCCCCTCCCCCGGCCTTGCTGCCACCTTGCAGTTAGATCTCAGATTGCTGTGCTAACAATGAGAGAGGCTCTGTGGGCTTGGGACCCTCCAAGCCGGGTGTGGGATATAATCTCCTGGTGTGCCATTTGCTAAGACCCTTGGTAAAGCACAGTATTGGGTGGGAGTGACCCAATTTTCCAGGTGTTGTGTGTCACGGTTTCCCTTGCCTAGGAAAAGGAATTCCCTTTCCCCTTGCACTTCCTGGGTGAGACGATGCTTTGCCCTGCTTCAGCTCTCACTCATTGGGCTGCACCTACTATCCTGCACCAACTGTCCAACATGCCCCAGTGAGATGAACCCGGTACCTCAGTTGGAAATACAGAAATCACCCATCTTCTGTGTTGCTCACGCTGGCAGCTGGAGGCTGGAGCTGTTCCTATGTGGCCATTGTGGCACCAACCTTACTTGATATGATTTCTAAATTTAAATACCTTTGAGAAAAATGTGAATTGTGAAGGGATTTTAAAATGTCAGTGAAAAACGGAATTAAAAATAAAAATATAAATATCAACTTTATTTCTCAATATAATCTCTACTGAGGTCAAGACACTGCCTTAAGGGATGATCCCAACCATGCAGTCCATTGCTAAAGAACGGAGGGTCATGGGAATTTAACCATGCCAATGCAGTCTTCTACTATTAACTAAAGAAAAATGGGTGCCCTTTACAGTTATTTTAAGATTAGGAAAAATAAGGTCAGAAGAAACCAAATCAGGACTGTAATGTTGATGCCTAATAATTTCCCATGAAAACTCTTGCAAAATTACCAGTGTTTGACAAGAGGAAGGAATAGAAGTGTTGTTGTGGTGCAGAGGGACTCTAGTGAAGCTTTACAGGGCACTTTTCTGCAAAAGTATTTGCTAATTTTCTCTAAGAACTCTCCTACTGAGCAGATATTATGGTGCTTTGATCCTACAGAATGTCAACAAGCAAAATGCCTTGAGCATCCCCAAAACCTCCATGGCTTTTGCTTTTGAGAAGTTTGCTTTTGCTTTGACTGGACCACTTCTACCTCTTGCTAACCATTGCTTTAATTGTGCTTTGCCTTCAGGATCCTATTGATAAAGCCAGTTTCTCTCCCTGTTAAAATTCTTCAAAATAATGCTTCAGGATCTTGATTCTGCTTGTTCAAAATAGTCACTAATAGCTCTGCTTTTGTCCGCAGCTGATCTAGGCACAAGGGTATTCGGGACTCATCAAATGTAAAGTTTCTCAACTTTCACGTTCTAGTCAGTATTGTGTAAGCTGAACCAATTGGGATATCTGTGGTGTTGGCCATAATATCTCTTGTTAATTGTCAGTGCCTTTCAATTAGGGCATAGAAAAATTTTTTTCTCTCAGAAACTGGAATGGATGCCCCTCCTCTTTGGGCTTCATCTTCAACGTTGTCTTATCTCTTCTTAGAATAAGGTATCTGTTTGTAAATGACTGATCCTCCAGGTCATTTTTCCCATAGACTTTTCATAAAGAATAATTTATTTCACCGCTTTTGGTACCCCAGCTTCACCATAAATTTGATGTTTGTTCTTGTTTCAGGTTTGGCAGAATTCAAGTTTGGCGGAATTCATGTGGCTCTTTTCAGACTGATGTTTTAAATCCTGTTCAGATATGTTAAAACAGGGCCGGGCATGGTGGCTCACGCCTTTAATCCCTGCACTTTGGGAGGTTGGGCAACATGGCAAAACCCTGCCTTGACAGAAAATACAAAAATTAGCCTCTAAAAAACCACCATAATTAGCTGTACAAGGTCCCAGCTACTTGGAAGGTTGAGACAGTAGAATCGCTTCAGCCTGGGAAGCAGAGGTTACTTTGAGCCAAGATTGCTCCACTGCACTGCAACCTCGGTGAGGGGAGTGAAACCCTGTCTGAAGAACAAAAAAAAAGTTAAAATAAACTAGTATATATGTGTTTTGATGCTAAAAGCTCATGCACAGTTTTTTCATAATTTTTATTTTGCATGAACTTATTGAAGCCCCCTATTATTTGCCATAATTTTCTCATCTTATTAATTTCTATACACATACACAATTTCCAACTTGTGTAACACTTCCTTCTCAGTTACTGAGCAATTATTTTAAATTTGAGAAATATGAGCTATTTTAATCTATATTTTTGTTTTCTACTTCTGAATATTTTAGAGGAAATATGGATAATGAGACTTGTAAAATGGAGATGTTTGGAAGTTTCTGTTACCAATGACAAATTAATTTTTCAATAATTTCAGGAAAATTTAGGTGAATGTCTGTACTTTTATATGAACATTCATAGTAAAACAGATTTTTGAATTTCTCCCCTTGATAAACTTGAATGTAAAATATGTGAGTAAATGTGTACTTTTCTATTCCTCATGAACATTCTCAAGTTTATGCTGTCTGGATTTTCTCAGGACCAATTACCAGCTGTATATGCTGCTGAAATGTCTCAAAGATTATGTCCCAAAGAGAGTGCCCTGCTGTTTTTCCAATATTAATTTCGAAGTTTTACCAAGTTACAAGTTTTTTTTTCATAAAATATAAGACGTTTTGCCTCCGGCAGGAATACATTTTGGAAGATAACTTTCCTGTGGGTAAGGGGTATAAAGGAAGCTTGGATTTGTTCTGAGAAAGGGAGAGGGTACTTCTGCCCATTGCCATGCACATCTGATTTTAGGGCTGAATGCCTTTCTGAGCTTGGCTCACTCCTCTCAAACTTGCTGGTAAATGGACACAAATTGAAGAGAAATAGTTGTACACCATTTGGGATCAAGGAATCCACATATCTGAACCATTGTTTATTATTTGCCCCTCCCACTCTCTCACCCTTCCAGATCTCTAGTGTCTATCATTCCACTTCTATTATTTAACTCACACTTACAAATGAGAACTTCATGTGTTCATTTGTACAGATTATCTTCTACTTAGCTACCTCTGAGATTGCAAGAACAACCACTCCTCCCCCTCCTCCTTCTCAACCTACTCAAACAGAAGACCAGGAGCGTTTTATATTTATATATATATATATGCACACACACACATACATGTACATACATATATACACACACAAATATATATACACACATATGTGTACATATACACACACACACTCATAAAGAATTTGCATTTTAAAGAATGGCAGAACCATAGTTGTTCAAAAATCAACTATATAATTCTATATATGATAAATGTCTACTAGAAAGTTCACGTTGAAAATTGCAAACAGGACTTAGAAAAAATAAAGGTTTTAAAAATTTTATTTTATTTCATTTTAACTTCCAGGATACATGTGCAGGATGTGCAGGTTTGTTACATAGGTAAGTGTGTGCCACGGTGGTTTGCTGTACCTATCAACCCGTAACCTAGGTATTCAGCCCCACATGCGTTAGCTATTTATTCTGATGCACTCCCTCCCCACTCACCCCCAGACAGGCTCCAGTGTATGTTGTTCCCCTCCCTGTGTCTATGTTTTCTATTGGTAATCTGCCACTTATAAGTGAGAATATGTGTATTTGGTTTTCTGTTCCTGCATTAGTTTGCTGAGAATAATGGCTTCCAGCTTCATCCATATCCCTGCAAAGGACATGATCTCATTAGGTTTGATGGCTGCATAGTATTCCATGGTATATATGTATCACATTTTTTGTATCCAGTCTGTCACTGATGGGCATTTGGGTTGATTCCATGTCTTTGCTATTGTGAATAGTGTGGCAATGAACATACGCATGCAAGTATCTTTATAATATAAGAATTTTTATTCCTTTGGGTATATACTCAGTAATGGCATTGCTGGGTCAAATGGTATTTCTGATTCTAGGTCTTTGAAAAATCACCACAGTGGTTGAAATTACATTCGTTCCAACAGTGTAAAAGTGTTCCTGTTTCCCCACAGTCTCACCAGCATGTGTTGTTTCCTGACTTTTTAATAATTGCCATTCTGACTGGCATGAGATGGCATCTTATTGTGGTTTTGATTTGTATTTCTCTGATGATCAGTAACGTTGGGCTTTTTTTTTTTTTCATATGTTTGTTGGCTGCATAAATGTCTTCTTTTGGGAAGTGTCTGTTCATATCCTTTGCCCACTTTTTAAAATATTTTTATTTTCACTTTTTAAGACAGAGTTTTGCTGTGTCACCCAGGGTAGAGTTCAGTGGCACAATCTCGGGTCACTGCAACCTCTGCCTCCCAGATTCAGGTGATTCTTCTGTCTCAGCCTCCTGAGTAGTTGGGATTGCAGGCACCTGCCACCACATCCGGCTAATTTATTGTATTTTTAGTAGAGACTGAGTTTCACCAGGTGGGCCAGGCTGATCTTGAACTCCTGGCCTCAAGTGTCTGCCCACCTTAGCTTCCCAAACTTCTGAAATTACAGGCACGAGCTGCTGCACCTAGTTTTTGCCCACTTTTATATGGGGTTGGATTTTCATAGTTTTGGGTTTTACATTTAAATCTTTAATCCATTTTCAGTTCATTTTTGTGTAAGGTATAAGGAAGGGGTCCAGTTTCAGTTTTCTGCATATGTCTAGCCAGTTTTTCCAGGACTATTTATTATTAAATAGGGAATCCTTTCTCCATTGCTTGTTTTCATCCAAAATAAAATGGTTGTAGATGTGCAGTCTTATTTCTGATATCTCTATTCCATTCCATTGGTCTATGTGTCTGTTTTGTTCCACTACCATGCTGTTTGGGTTACTGTAGCCTTGTAATATTGTTTGAAGTCAGGTAGCATGATGCCTCCAGCTTTGTTATTTTTGCTTAGGATTGTCCTGGGTATATGGGCTCTTTTTTCATTCCATATGAATTTTGAAGTAGTTTTTTCTAATTTTGTAAAAAATGTCCATGGTAGTTTATGGCAATAGCATTGAATCTATGAATTACTTTGGGAAGTATGGCCATTTTCATGATATTGATTTTTCTTACCTATGAGCACGAAATGTTTTTCCATTTGTTTGTGTCCTCTCTTATTTCCTTGAGTAGTGGTTTGTAGTTCTCCGTGAAGAGATCCTTCACTTGCCTTGTTAGCTGTATTCCTAGGCATTTTATAATCCTTGTAGCAATTGTAAATGGGAATTCATTTGTGATTTGGCTCTCTTCTTGTCTATTGTTGGTGTATAAGAATGTTTGAGATTTTTGCACACTGATTTTTTATCTTGAGACTTTGCTGAAGTTGCTTGTAGCTTAAGAATCTTTTGGGCTGAGGTGATGGGATTTTATAGATATAGGATCATGTCATCTGCAAAAAAGACAGTTCGACTTCCTCTTTTCCTGTTTGAATATGCTTTATTTCTTTCTCTTGTTGATTGCCTTGGCCAGAACTTCCAACACTATATTGAATAGGAGTGGTGAGAGAGAGGATCCTTGCCTTGTGCCAAATTTCAAAGGGAATGCTTCCAGCTTTTGCCCATTCAGTATGATATTGACTGTGGGTTTGTCATAAATGGCTCTTATTATTTTGAGGCATGTTCCATCAATACCTAGTTTCATGAGAGTTTTTAACATAAAGGAATGTTGAATTTTATCAAGGACCTTTTCTGAGTCAACTGAAATAATCATGGGGTTTTCGTCTTTAATTCTGTTTATGTGGTGAATTACATTTATTGATTTGCATATGTTGAACCAGCTTTGCACCCAAGGGATGAGGCCGACTTGATCTTGGTGGATAAGCTTTTTGATGTATTGCTGGATTTGGTTTGCCACTATTATATTGAGAATTTTGCATCAAAGTTTATCAGAAATATTAAGCTAAAGTATAGTAAATACATTGAAAATAATAACAGACTGATTAAAAGACTAAATAATATGAATCCTAAGTGTTTTCACAACTGATTTATAGAGTAAAAGCATTGCCAAACTAAATGAGCTTGGCCAAAAACTGTACAGGGTCTGAGATGTTGTCTCAACTTCCATTACTCATTGTGAGGTGGACCTGCAGTAACTATATTTGATGAAAATTTCGTGTTGATGGAAGCTGAGATGTCCTGCAGTCTCAGAGGGACAGAATTCTGGTGTATCTCCATTTGGCCTGTCAGGAATGAAGATCTAGGCTCTACAGGTTTTGTGAAAATTTACAAGATGTAGGAAATGGGGCAGGATTTAGGCTGTGAGGCAAAGCCTAGAGGTATAAACAAACAGCTTCTGACCCAGGGCTCATGATGTCAGGATAGTTTCAGAGGGGATGGTGGAGTGAGCATAGTACAGTCTTTGGAACCATTCCTTCCCCTTATTTGTTCATAGGCCAGATGTGCTCAACCAGGGGGTATCTCGAGTCTGATGAACAGAGTCCGGGAGAGACAAAGGGGCAATCCTGAGGAAGAGGCTCAACAGGGAGGAAGGAGCCACCATTTTCCCTCCTGAGAAAAATCCTTCTCCCTAGGAAACCATAGGATTTTCCTTGGTCCCAGTGAGAGTTTTCCTGAGTGAAGAGAACAGAGAGAGCAAGGGACTGATGTGTTATCTGTTTCCACCACCTGCAGTGATTCTGAAACCATGGGGGGCAGGAGAATTATCTTCAGAATCATGAGCAAGCCAGATGCCATGGTTTCACCCAAGACACGGAAGGTTCTTATCTCTGGGGGGTAGGCACTGGTCATTGATATTCTTTAAAGCTCATTTGCTGATTACAAAGTGAGCCAAATTAATAATCTACTGCAAGTTTTATTAATCTCACTTTACTTCACACACAATTCACACAGACACATTGTTAATATACACATTTTGATGCTTGGACAGGGTTGGGCCCAAGATTCTGCACTTCTATTGAGCCTTGTGTTCTGCCCAGGTGTCACTGACTCTCAGGTGAGTAAACTGATCACCATAACAAACAAGAGATTGATCTGTGACGATTGGAAATGAAAAGACTTGTTGGTTATGTTTTTTGGGACGGATTCTATTCACATTTAAATACAGTTTAAAAACACAGATTTACAATGAAAAGTAACAAGCAAATATAAAAAGTGAAAGGGCTATTCCCCAAACTAGTTTCCACTGAAATACCAGAGAAAAACAACTCTCAGGATAGGGATACTGTTTCAAAGACACAGATTTCACAGCTGGATGGTTGATCTCGAATTTCCCAAAATTCCATCCTTTACTCATGAAATGCAGTTTATTTAAGAACTTTCTGGTCAGCGCGGTGGCTCAAGCCTGTAATCCCAGCACTTTGGGAGGCCGAGACGGGTGGATCACGAGGTCAGGAGATCGAGACTATCCTGGCTAACACAGTGAAACCCCGTCTCTATTAAAAAATACAAAAAAAACTAGCCGGGCGAGGTGGCGGCCGCTTGTAATCCCAGCTACTCGGGAGGCTGAGGCAGGAGAATGGCGTGAACCTGGGAGGCGGAGTTTGCAGTGAGCTGAGATCCGGCCACTGCGCTCCAGCCTGGGCAACAGAGCGAGACTCCGTCTCAAAAAAAAAAAAAAAATAGAACTTTCTAATTTGACTGTAGTTTCATAAACACACACTTCAGTGTATTGTGTATTATTCCCTTTATGATAAGTATAACTTATTTGAAAATGAATTACATACTGGTGAGAAAATATTACCTTTAAATTAAACTTAAAATGACACCATAAAATTCGCAGCATCTGTTTGTCTGTTCAAAGAATTACCTAGGCTCTACCCAGGGCACCTGAGGTTGCTTGAAAACAAATGAAAAAAAGTTGGAGTAAAAAATAAGAACGCCCTTCCAATGTTACAAGTGCATCCCAGTTTCAATTATTCACATTCACGAGAATGATTCACATATATACCACATTAGCAAAATTTCACCTACTCTCATCTACCAATTGACTCATCAAAACACACCAAGACAGAAGAATAAATTCAAATCCATCCAGTAAACTGAGGGGGAAACCTACACCTCAAAATGTAGTACATAGATATTCACACAGGATGTCACCTACTGTGAAAACGCATGCACAGAGACAGTCCCTTCACATGATCAGAATACTCAAAACTCCACAACAACATATTAGATATGGGATCATCTTGAAATGCAGCCATCACTAACCAGTTTGCCCTCTTGCATAGATAAAAACCTGAGGACCACATTATGTTATGTGGTAATGGCTGTACACCTGTGTGTGTGTGTGTGCGTGTGTAGGGATCCATGGAATCCAATAGACATTCCAGCGATAACGTTTCTATATTCAGCCTCTTGATTCTATATCTGAGTGAAATGACTTGCCAGTGGGGAACAAGATAAGTCTTTGCAGGAAATGCTCTTGTGCAACCTAGAGAGCCAAATCATAAAGCATCAAGTGCTGGAAACATGCATTGAAGTTAGATGAAATACTCAATGCACAAATTAGACTGTGAAAGACCTTCAGGAAATCATGCAATCACCGGGAGGCTGATTGATGACATTCCTCGAATTTATGATTGCAAGAACAGAGAAATACGACATTCTATTTTCAGTGGTTGTGGACGTACGAAGGCAATGTAAGAAATCATGAAATCAAGAAACTTGAGTAATCGGAAGCTATGCCACCTAAAACCTTCGGTTCGTTTAACAAAAGATGAAAATAAAAACCACATATCACACAGCATGGGAGATGGCATTTTCATATGTATGTGATAATGGATCAACATTTGAGAGAGATGCAATAAAAAGTTCTAAATTTGACAAAAGCAAACAACTAGAATTAAACACTGGAAAAGCCTGGGTGACGGGAGTGGGGCGCCCTGTCTCAAGAAGAAAGAAACAGAGAGATTTAACAGCAGGGAGTGAAACAGAGGTTTGTACACTATTGTTACTACTGGCCCTTGTTTCAGTAGGAAAAGGCGAAAAGAAGGCATTTCTGTCATGGATTCTTGCATGGATTGTTCAGGATCTGCGATGTTGCCTCCGTTTCCAGTTAAGCATTGTGTGGTGGACTGGCGGTTCCCACATTTGGTGCAAAATGTAAAGCTGATGAATGTAGACATGTTCCCCAACTAGGAGGGGCAGAATTTGGGTGTGTCTTCAGGTCCTTTGGCTTACCAGGAATGAAGATCCTGGCTCCAGGGATTTTGTCAAAATGTCTCAGAGAGTGAGAAATGGGGCAGAATTTAGGCCCGGCGCCAAGGCCTCGAGGTGTGAAGAAACACCCTGGCCTCAGGGCCCATGAAAGCAGGATGATTTTAGGGAGGATGGTGGAATGAGAGGACTGTGACTTTTGGCCCCGTTTCTTTACATTTTCTTTTCATGGTTTCCACCCGCCCCGGCGTTCGCGCCCACTCACGGTCTCCCTTGCACCCCCCGGGAGATGCTCCCCGGGTTCTATTCCGCCCCGCCATGGCGCACCCAGCAAACGTTGTGACCTCGCCCCCCTGCGGTCTCCCCTCCCCCGGACGCTGCCCCTGCCCCCACCTGTGGCGCTCCGGGAATCTCTAAAGCCCCCAACCAGAGTCCTCCAACCCACCCGCGAGGCTCGCGCACCAGCAACGCGGCCCCACCCGCAGGGACCCCGCCCACCTGTGGCGGTACCCCCGCATCTGCGACCTCCCCCACCGCTAACGCGGCCCCCACCCGCCCCCACCGCCAGCCTCTGTGCTTTCCCTGCCCTTTCCCTGCTCCTGCCCCGAGCCGCGCCCCCGCCCCCGCAGCCCCTCCCGTGCGCTCGTGCCCCGCCCGTCACCGCCCATTGGCGCTGGCGCTGGGCGGGGGCTCGGGCGGGGCAGCAGTTCGGAGTCCGGTGCGCGCAGGCGGGGTCCCCATTGCCTGCCACGCACCCGGACTAGCGACTTCCCTCGGCCTCCTCGCCAGGGACGCGGACGACTCCCGGGCCCGCAAGGGCTCCTTGCGGAAGTTCCTGGAGCACCTCTCCGGGCCGGCAAGGCCATCGGCGTGCTGACCAGCCGCGGGGATGCTCAAGGTGCGCGCCCCCCTCCAGGCGGCGAGGGAGGGACGGACGGAGAGAGGGAGAACATGGCGAAGGGATGGGGGGCAGGGCAGAAGAGGGGGGGAGCGATGGGAGGACCCGGGGAAAGATGGGGAAGCGATGGGAAGAACCGGGGAGAAGAGCGGGGAAGCGATCGGGAGAAGTGGGTCGAAGCTGGTGCCCGGGAGCAGCAGGGCAGGGGTACCTGTGGGGCAGCGTGAGCCGGCAAGGCAGCCCCGGGGTCCTTGCCGGGTGGGGTGGAGGAGGAAGGGGCATGGCGGTAGGAACCTCCACCCAGAAGATAGTGAGCTTTTCATCCCCTCCCGTTTATGTTTAAAATGGAGCCTGGTAGAGGGGCTCGCCTGGAGCGACCTCGGGGGTCGTTCTGCCTCTGAGCTGTAGGACGGGGCCGGGCTTCCCCTCCGAAGCGAGGGTACAGCGCGATCACTTCCTAAGTGGCCCCCCGGCCACCAACTCCGCCCCACACCACCACCCAGCATGTCGAGAAAGAAACGGCCGGTCCCCGCACGCCTCCTGTCTCCTCGTGCCCCGCGCGGTGTGGGCGGGGTCCCGGCTGCTGCAAAGCAGGACGCGACGGGGGTGCTCTGGGTTCCCGCCTGGCGTCTCCGAGGCGGTCCGGCAGCCCCTCGCCTTTCCACTGGAAGATTTACAAAAAGGGTTTCTTGCGCTAGCATGTGCTGTCACCTTCCGGCTCCTGACAAAACGGAAAACTAAAATGGGTCCCAGGCCCTCCCCGCCAGCCTCCGTGGACGGGAAGGACCAGAAAGCGGGAACTCCGGGACGTAACCGGCGCCGCCACACGGGCTCTGGGCTTCCCCTGCCCCGCAATGTGGAAACGGCTCTCCAGGAGGGGGCCGAGCCTGGGCCCACGACGCGGGCGCCCCGGGAGGACATTTAACATTGAAGAGCGGGAGGTGATGGAGAGTGCGCGCCCCAGGCCCCAGGGGCAGGTAGGGGCGCCTGTGCCCGGGATCAGGAGGGTGAGGCCTTCTTGGCCAGGTAGCCTTGTGAAATCTATCTGAAAGTCACAGATAACTAAGTGTCAAGTCGCCACAGATATTTAAGTATCCTGAATGAGATGGCTACTGAAAACATGAAAACATGGTTACTGGTTACATGCATGATGCATTAAAAACATTATTACCTGCACAGGGGCAGCACTGATATTTGTGGGCTTTTGAACGTGTGGACTGGAGTGTTAAGAGTCCTTCAGTTATGACAGTAGTTTGATTTGAATGTTCTTTTCTTGGCGAATAAAGGCTATACATTAAATGTATCCAGGAAACTAGGATGGTGAACCCACACGAGGAACACAGGCCTCTGCTCCAGGCACCATTAGGGCATTGTGGGGACTGAGCCATGGGCTTCCCGCTCAGCCCCCTGAGAGCCGTGACAGCATCTCTGTTCTGCCTCACACTGGACCCGCTAGTTTCATATTCTTGTTATGGTTCCGAGGCTACAAGCAGTTGGATTCTGAGAGTCACTCTCTGTCGTCCTCCTCCAGCTGCTTTCAAATGGGTCGTCTCTTTTTTTAGAACTGCTTTTTTAAGCAGTGATTTATAGGGTTAGTTGTAGTGCTGTCCTGAACTGCAGAGGGAGTGCATTGAGGAACCCGGGTTTTGATGCTGTGCGCATCAACTGAGTCACCAGCCTAGGGCCCTGTCAGTCCCATTATTAAGCTCATTTCTTGCTCTTCTCATCGTTACTCGACGCCTTAAAAAAAACTCAAACTCTTGCTTGCGGTCACTGGCAAATGGGTGTTTACCCTGGAAAGAGGGGCATTTTGTCCTCTGGACCATCTAAGGCGCCCTTTGGTGAAGTGGTCTGTTTCTGACCACTCTGTTCTGTGGGTGTCCTTCCTGCTTCCACCTTCCCTTTCCGAACGCCTCCGCCTCCACGGCTTTAATTTTCCTTCTGTGTGTCACGCAGAGGTTATGACTATTGTGCCAGTGCCCTGTTTTTTTGTTTGTTTGTTTGTTTGTTTGTTTTTTCTGCTGAGGGCCCCAAACTTGCTTCATCTCAAAAGAAGCAATTGCTTCCATTTGTTCGCGATGATCATAAACAGTGCCCTCTAAGGGAGACTAATTTGTTAACCCGTCTGCTGTGGGTAGAAAGACAGCGGTGGCCGCGGAAGGAGGGCTCTGCCTCTTCGGAGCCTGCAAGACCGTCCTGCTTTGTTCCTTCAATATCCAGTAGGGGGGTTAATTTTAATAAGCCCTTGAAACCAGCAAAGCAGGAAAGTGCAAAGACATTGAGTTGTGAGATTTAAAATGACAACCAGCAGCCTCTCATTCTTCCTTCACTGGGGGTTGCTGCTTCGTTTTGGGGCTTCAGGGTATGTTTGGCAGCGACATCGGCCCTTTGTGCTGTGCGACTCATGAATTGAGATAGTTCTTTACTAAGTGCTTTGTGCAATAGGTATGAAAATGGGGAAAGAGGGAGCACTGTCCGGGGTGGAGAGGCGTGGAGAGACGCTGTGATACACAGCGGGTCCTTTTCTTCTGGGGTCCTGGTTTTAAATCTTTTCTTTTTTTTTTTTTTTT
>NW_022293165.1:4833-5191 GCF_002776525.5 Piliocolobus tephrosceles | reverse complement strand
TTTTTTTTTCTTTTTTCTTTTTTTTTTTTCTGAGACGGAGTCTCGCTCTGTCGCCCAGGCTGGATTGCAGTGGCGTGATCTCGGCTCAGTGAAAGCTCCGCCGCCTCCCGGGTTCACGCCATTCTCCTGCCTCAGCCTCCCTAGAAGCTGGGACTACAGGCGCCGCCACCACGCCCGGCTAATTTTTTTGTATTTTTAGTAGAGACGGGGTTTCACCTTGTTCGCCAGGATGGTCTTGATCTCCTGACCTCGTGATCCGCCCGCTTCGGCCTCCCAAAGTGCTGGGATTATAGGCGTGAGCCACCGCGCCGGGCTTCTTTTTTTTTTTTTTTTTTTTTTTTCTAGAAGCTTGAAAGAT
>NW_022293165.1:0-4733 GCF_002776525.5 Piliocolobus tephrosceles | reverse complement strand
TAGTAGAGACGGGGTTTCACCGTGTTCGCCAGGATGGTCTTGATCTCCTGACCTCGTGATCCGCCCGCTTCGGCCTCCCAAAGTGCTGGGATTATAGGCGTGAGCCACCGCGCCGGCCTTCTTTTTTTTTTTTTTTTTTTTTCTAGAAGCTTGAAAGATCGTTTTTGTGTCTTCATTAAAAGATTGAAGACTGTGGGCCAGACCCAAACTAATTCCATTGGCATCAGAGAGAAGTATTCTTTACATATTTATCTATAGGCATACTTGATTTTTTTTTTTTTTGGCTGAATTATCATCTGGTTAGTCAAATCATACATTAGAGGAGTAATATTAAAAATTAAAAAATAAAATATGTATCTGTAAACCTATCCCTTTTCCATTCCATTTGTCTCTGTGTAATTTTAGAACCTTGAGCCATGATGTACATAGAGTTTATATTCTTTTAATATCTTGCTACTTCATTGTTTTAATGTTTAATCTTTGGGTTGATGTATCACAGGTTACTTGACCATTTCTTGCAGGTGTTCGGGTTACTTTGTTTTTTTCCTTTAACTCTAATGCAAATTTGAGTGTTTGGCTGGTAGATTCAGCAGGATTTAAGGCAGAGCCTCAGTTAGGGCCGTGGATCAATCTATGGTCCCTAGTTTGAGGAGGGAGGTGGCAATCTGCCCTTTCTTCTAAAATTGATATGTTAAATCACAACGGACATTTACTTGATTTCGAGCACT
Source organism: Piliocolobus tephrosceles (assembly GCF_002776525.5). Taxonomy (NCBI): domain Eukaryota; kingdom Metazoa; phylum Chordata; class Mammalia; order Primates; family Cercopithecidae; genus Piliocolobus; species Piliocolobus tephrosceles. The sequence goes on along the minus strand of NW_022293165.1, from coordinate 4,005 downwards.
TGGGACTCCCCTGGGGTTCACTGGTATTGCAAGGTCAGGACTGGGGATCTCCTGCTGGAGAGGCCCCCAGCGTGCCCAGCGCAGGGTCCTGAGCACGTTTCTGCAGGACAGAAGCCCTGCACTTTGTCCAAACTCCAGCAGCCCTCACTCTGGGAAGAACTGGCTGCTCCAGGAATGAGGTCTATGCTCTGAAGCCCACAGTAAGCAGACCAGCAAAGGTCAGCACAGAGGACCTTACATGAATCATTCATTTAACAAGCATTCATGGAATACACACTCCGTGCAGTTGGAACTTAGAGTGGAAGGCCATCAGCTCACTGTTGTCTGAGCAGAGCTTAGTCTCTGGCTCCCTGTTGTAGTCTCCGCTCCTAGGAGGTGCACGGTGAGTGTTGTGGAACCCTCCACAGGCACAGTTGCCAAACAAGGACCCCTCCCAAGGGCGTCAGCCCTGGGGCCTGAGGTCTGAAGAGGAGGAAGGCATTCCTAGGGCCGACTTCCCTTCTGGATACTGAGCTCTGCACAGAGAGAAACTCTTCCACATTCACTGCAGTAAAGTTCATAAAACAAATAACACTTTAGAGACTGGGGCCTGCATTCCCCAGAATTTCCATGGCCACAGGTGGTGGCTGCACCATGCGACTGGAATCTGCATTCCCCAGAATTTCTGTGGCTGCAGGTGGTGTCTGCATCACGCAACCGGTGTCTATGTTCCCTGGAATTTCTGTGGCCATAGGTGGTGGCTGTACCATGTGAATGAGGGTCTGTGTTCTCTGGAATTTTCATGGCCATAGATGGTGGCTGTACCATGTGTCTGAAGGTCTGCGGTTCCTGGAATTTCTGTGGCCACAGATGGTAACTGTACCATGTGACTGAGGGTCTGCATTCCCTGGAATTTCTGTGGTCGCAGATGGTGGCTGTACCATGCAACTGGGGCCTGCATTCCCTGGAAATTCCGTGGCCACAGGCGGTGGCTGCACCATGCTCAGGTCCTGTCTCAGGAGCTGGTGCCATTCTCTCTGTTACTCCCTCACCTGACACAGAGCGGCAGTTCCTGGCCTTATCACTCCCAGGAAACACACAGGCATCTGTTTTGGATCCTTGTTTTATTTCCCCATCATCTTTGTTATCAAGGGGAAATTCACATCCCTATGAAGCCGAAAATGGTGTGGGGGCCCCCTGGTGGTCTTTCCAAGGCATTATCAGCAGGTAAACTAGACCTTATGGGCCAGTGTACCTGAAATGAAAACAGAAAGGTAAGTCGTGTCACTAAGCTTTACTGGGAGATTCAGGGTCTTTGTCAGTGACAGAATCATCCAAAGTAAGTTGTTTGTTCACTGCAGATGGACACGGTTAGCTGTGTCGGGATTAAACTTACCCAGTGTCGACAGAGTGTAGCTTAATCCTCACAGAAAGGTGTCAAGTACATTGAAGAACAGCTGCCGAGACTGCTATTGTCGGGAGAGGGGCAGGTGCGGCTCTCGCTTAGCCCAGTGCTGAAGGAGGCCCGGCTCACGTCAGGCCGTTCGTGTGAGCGAGCTGGATTTTTAGCACGCTGGGACCATAAAGTACAAACATCTATTTTGAACTTGTGGGTGACCTTCTTCTGTACTGCTTGAGTCTCTGTGGACCTTTCTCTGTTTCCTTCCTAAGGAGTCTCTGCCAGGGTCCCAGGCGTTCTCTGGGCTGTACCTCCGCGCCTGCCCACTCGGGAGCCTCCTCCTGGTGGCTTTGGGACTGGGCTGGGCCCACACTGTCAGCATCGTCCGGGGTAAGCAAGCCCGTCCCTCTGCACCTCAGTGTCCCCAGCTGCTGAACAGGGCTAATCAACTGACCGTCAGGATTAATGAGCTCGAGGAGCAGCCATGGGCGCAGGGAACACAGTGCGGGGAGCACGGGTGCAGGGAGCATAGGCATGGGGAGGATAGATACGTGTGGGGAGCGTGGGTGTGGGGAGCACGGGTGTCAGGAGCACAGGGGTGGGGAGCACGGGTGCGGGGAACATGGGTGCGGGGAGCACGGGGACCGGGAGCACAGGGTATGGAGAGCATGTGTGTGCTTGCTCTGCTCTGACAGATGCTGCCGAGCACGTACTCTGTGCTCAGATGGGTCAGAGCCTCAATGCCTCTTTTTTTAAAAAAATCTTTCTTTTTCTAAAGATAGGACTTCCCTCTTCCTGGTGGCCCCTTTTAGTCGATAGTCTTTTAAGCCTCCTTTTCCAGAGGAAAGCTAGGAAGGATGGCCTCTGTAGGTTCCAGTCTGGGCATATCTGGAAGAATGGCCTGTTTTAGGGTTGAGTCTGGCGTATCTGGGGACATCTTTGAACCTCTGCTCCGAGTCCCAGAGCCACCTGTAGAGGCTCCCCAAATGTCTGCTGGGACTTTCCCCTCTGCTCGGGGATGATGAAGAGCAGAACCTCACCCTGCCACGACCTCTGGGGTCCTCAGTGCCTTGGTGGCCAGTGTGTGTAGGAGGCTGGGCTGGCACCTTCGGGCTATGCTCTGCAGCGGGGGCTCGTGACATGGGACATTCTTGTGCTCTGCATCGGGACTGGTGACGTGGGGCATCGTCGTGCCCTGGGACTACGTGGGGTACACAAGAGCCCTACAACTCCTGGAATTCGGAGCCTGGCTCTGTCTCAGGTCACCCACATGTCTGTGGCACTTCTGGGGGATTGTGGGGACCGTAAGAGTCTATGTCCCCACCCTCACTGGCTGGACACCTGTGCCAGGCTGGAGCTTTATGTGTCACCATCCCCTGTTTCGAGTTGTGTGAATATTTATTTTCATTACCTACTCTCATAAGCTTTCCTTTTTTAAAAAAAATTCAGAGACCGACTTTGAAGTCCCCTGGCCCCACCCTCTGTGGACCTAATGGTATTGCAGAAATTATGGCTTCAGTTATGTGTAATAACTGGGGTTACTTTAAAAGTCATGTAAAGGAACGAGGGGGAGTGGCCAGTTCAAGCGGTACATCGTGCTGGATTCTTAAGTGAACATTATCAGGCTTTCAACACATTTTCTCTTTTTATTTACTTTGGAGAATATAATGGATGCTCAGAAGCTGTTGGAGTTTAGGAACAGGAAGTCATCCTTAAGGAACTATTTAAGCAAGGGGACAGTGGGAGTAAATGTAAGTTATGAACACACACTTATTCCAAACCAGAGAGATAAAAGCATCCACTGTGCTGGGGTTGAAACTTGGTTGCTAGTGTGTCTTTCCTGCCCACAGTGACTGTGGCAGTGCTGTGGGCAGGAAATTCTGGAAAGAAGACTTGGTGCCAGTGGTAGTTTTTGTGACGATTCATTTGGTTTCAGCTCAAGTGACTATAGTCTTACTTGCAAATGGCTAGGTCTCCACCAATGGACCACGACATTGACATAGGACAAATGAGAAATGGCCCTTGGGTTTTTAACAACTATTATTTTTAATGGACACGTTATGGTACATATCCATGGGATACAGTGTGATATTTCAATACATGTTTATCATGTGTAATTAGCAAATGAGGGTAATTAGCATGTCCATCTTCTCAAACATTTGTGATATCTGAATGCTGGGAATATTTAAAATCCTCTCTTCTAGCTGCTTGAAAATATACAATAAATTATAAACTATAGTCACCCTACAAGGCAATAGCACACTAAACCTCATTTTTACTATCTAGATGTAATTTTGGATCCATTAGCCAACCTCTCCCTTTCTGCCTTCCCACCGCCCTTTCCTGTCTCTAGATTCCAGTGTTCTACCTTCAGAAGGTAGAATATCATTTTCCTCATAGAGATCTTTAACCCTCTTGGTTAGACTTCTTCTGAGGTATTTTTATTTTTATTTGATATTTTTGTAGCTGAATTGGATTGCTTTCTTGATTTATTTTTCCACTGGCTCATTGTTAGTCTATAGAAATGTTACTGAGTTTTATATGTTTATTTTGTATTCTGTAACTTTACTGAATTTGTTTATCGGTTCAAAAGGATTTTTGCTGGAGTCTTTTTTTTTTTTTTTTTT
>NW_022293162.1:0-1159 GCF_002776525.5 Piliocolobus tephrosceles | reverse complement strand
TTTTTTTTTTTTTTTTTATTGTAGCTATTTATCCATTTTTATCCACATATATTTTCAATCGCATATATGTATACTTATTTATTACTGCATATTTAGTATCACATATTTATTCACTATTACTTATTTTTATTTATGTTTATTTTTATTTGATTATATATATATATTTTTTTTTTTTACTTGTACCCATTTTTTTCATTTTTATCTACATGCACTTTTAGCCATTTTCATGTATATTTTTTTACTATTATTTATATATTTACAGTTATTTAATTACAATTATACTTATATACTTGCGCGTGTGTGTACATATATATATATATATACATGTACAAAAAACTGTAACTACAAAATATTTCGCGCCAAACTATTTATGAAAAAACAGAAAAAAAAAAAGAAAATATATAAATAGCATTATATTAAAATAGAAAAAAAAAAGATAGAACGAAAGAGCGTTGAGTAAAAAAAAAAAAAAGTGCTAACGTTGTGAAATTAAAAAAAAAAAGTGCTAACGTTGCGAAATAAAAAAAAAAAAAAGTGTCATAGTTGCTCAAAAGCAAAATGGATATGAATAACGAAGTAGTTAAACTATTACTGTGTGTGGGAAATAAAATTAACAAGAACGCGGAAGAGCTGAAGCCATTTATTAAAATAATAGTAAGTGATAATTGGCTAGACTCTTTAGAAAGTTTAAAAAGGTTAAGTGACGATGAATGGAATATGTTAAAACTACCTTTACGTTTACAAGCTGAAATAAAAAAGGAATTATTTAGTAGTACAACGGAAGAAAAAGATGAAAAAAATAAAAAAATAGTTGGTAATAAGAATGATAAATTATACCAAGAAAGTGATATTGCTACAACCGAATGTAGTCAGAATAAAGATACGACTAGTGGCAGTAGTAGTAGTAGTAGTAGTAGCAGTGATAGTAGTAGCATTGGTAGTAGTAACAGTAATAGCAGAGATAATAGTTCTTTAATCATAAAAGAAAGCATTAATACCGATAACTATAGCAATAACTGTGAAAAAAGAAAAAATAGTGTCAGTCCAAGTATAGGAGACAATAAATACACAGATAAAATAAAAAGCAGTAATAATATGAATAGTATTAATGACAGTACAAACGTAACTGCAAAGGAAAAAAGTATAAATTATGCAATAA
>NW_022293161.1:0-3527 GCF_002776525.5 Piliocolobus tephrosceles | reverse complement strand
AATTTATTTTTATTTTCCCCCATATCGTTTAATAATCCATTATTTTTCATAATTTCTTTTATCAATACATATTTGATATTACCAATAAATTGATGTTTACTACTAACATTACGAATAATATTACTATGCCCTTCTGATTTATCTCCTACCTTGTCATCATAATTTATATTATTATTAAATACATCGTGACCACTTCCACTGTTCGATTTAGTTACTTCTGTTTCGTCGTGTTTATTTTTTTTACTATGGTTTGTTTTTTCTGTGCTCAAACTGTTCTTGTCACACATGTTATTATGTATGTCATTCTTGTTTTTGTCATTCTTGTTTTTGTCATTCTTGTTTTTGTCATTTTTGTTTTTGTCATTCTTGTTTTTGTCATTTTTGTTTTTGTCACGTTCACTACTCGTTCCACTTCTACTACTCGTTCCACTTCTACTACTCGTACCATTTGTTCCACCCGTTCCACTGACTCCTCTATTTGAATAAGTATGTGATTCACTATCACTAAAAGAATTTTCTATACATACATCTTCGACCTTCTTCTCTCCATTTGACTTTTGAACACTCTTCTCAGCTTCTCCATCCTCAACATTTTTCTCTTCTTCTTTTCTGTTTAATAAAATAGGTATATTTCTATAATCATCATCGCTATCTTCGCCATCTCCTTCATCTTCTCCATAATGGTCATCATCATCATCATCATCTTCTTCCTCGCCATTGTCATCCACCATGTTACCATCCACCATGTTACCACCATCCACCACGCTGCCACCATCCACCACGCTGCCACCATCCACCACGCTGCCATCATCCACCACGCCATCTGTTACACCACTTTTTTCATCTTTTGTAGGTAACTTTTTTTTTTTTATAACACTACGTTTATAACTTAATGCAACACTATCAAAAAATGAATCAAAAAAACCCATCGTCTGAATATTTGCATAGTCATTTAAGGATTCAATTTCATCAAAATGTTTTTTTTTTTTTTTTTTTTTTTCTTCTTTATCCGAACTATAACTTAAAGTTGTATTATTTATTTTTGTATTTTTTTTATTACTATTAGTAAAATCAATAACTTTATCCAGCTGCTCAGCTATTTCAGACATTAAAGTATTTTTATCAAACATTTTGTACCTGTTGTATATATCTATCTGTAATGGTAGCTTTAATTCACCTGACAAATACCCAACGTGATTATAAACACTTTCTAACAAAATAAAGTTCCTTGATTCTAATGCGCTAATTCTATTTATGTTTTCAAAATAATGGTTTTTTGTTTTTAGTACTTCATCGAACATCATGGCTATTTTGTACTCTTGTGAGTTTTTTTTATGTTTATACAAATCAGGACACATCCAATAAAATGTGCTTTGTCTAAAAGAGAGAGAGAGAGAGAGAGAGATAGGAGAAGAAAACGAGCATGTGTATGTGTACATATGTGCAATACAAAAAAAAAAAAAAACAGTATCTTATATATCTACTTACTTTTTTTTTTTTTTTTTTTTTTTTTTTTTTTTTTTAACACGTTCATTCATACGCATGTGCCTGTGCTTACCTATATTTTTTTTTAGTGGCTAGGTTGCAATAATTTAACTTTTTATTTGTATTTGATTTTGCCTTATCATTATATAAGCTGTTTATCATAATTCCTGTAAAAGAAGGGAAGGGGAGGGGGGGGAGAGTTGTGTGTTTACATTTATATATGTACATATAAATTCACACGAACAAGTGGTACATGTGTACATCCACTTTTTACAATTTCATAACTTACTTTCGTTTTTTTCTCCATATAGTTTGAACTCGTCTAAGTTAAAAATGTATTTGTATAATATGGGAAAAATATATTTTATTTTATCTGTAAAAGTAAACACAAAAAGTAGATGCGTATGTAAAAAAAGAAAAAAAAAAAAAAAAATTTATTATTATGACGTACTAACATAATTAAGCTGTATATATATATATATATACATATAGAGAGCTGTATTTTTTGTATAAATATTGCTTTTTGCATTATGGATGAACACAGGGCTAATTTTATTAGGTGAAAATCACGAATGAAAAAAAAAAAAAAAAAAAAAAAATGGCATCAAAAGTGTGTGCAAAAAACACGAAAACATGCATACAGCTATCTCCTCCCCCCACTCACCGTGGAAAATAATTTTTTCTATCATAAATATGTCCTTAGTTATAAAGCGTGTTTTATTTTTTTTTTGATATTCAAAATAACGTACATCCCTTAGTCCACCTGTATATTTTTTATACACATGTATTTTTTTATTTTTTATTACATCATTATCTACGTTCATGCAATATTGTTTATTAACTTTTTTCACACATTTATTTATTTCTTCAAAGTTTATTATGTCTTGTACATCTTCATCTTTTATAATTTTAAAAATTATGTCACAATTATTACAGTTAACCTTTTCAGTACTAGGGATCTTATATATTTTTTCCTTGTTTAGTTGATAATAGCGACTATAATTGTTTTCATTGTTATAACCAGTATTACCAATAATACCATCCCTTCGATGTTTTATTGCTCTTCTATTATTTATGTTGTTGTATATAGACAATAATAACTCACTACGTATGTTATTTATTTTATATTTTTTTATAAATTTGTCTAAATTGGAGTGCAAAATTAATGGACATTCTGTAAATGGTATAGTACATTCAACATGATGTTTATTATTATATATTATTAAACTTATCAAAAAAAAATAAATGACAATAAACATTAGCATAACACATAAAATTATTTCAAAATTGTTTTTTATTTTATAATGGAATATCCATTTGTTTATATCCCTTATCTTTTTTAAATCGTCATTATAGCTGTCTTTGCTGTCGTATCTGTCCCTGCTGTCGTATCTGTCCCTGCTGTCGTAAATGTTTTTGTTATATGCATATTTTTTTTTGTTATTTTTTTTTTTTCTTTTTTGCAATTTTTTTTCAAGTTTTCTCTGATTTTTTACATTTTCTTTATCTTTTGAAACTTCCCAACTTATTGTATTTACTTTTTTACCTAAGTTTTTATAGTGTTTGCAACATTCGTACCACCTTACCACAATATTATTTTTGTTTTCTTTTTTATATAGACACTTTGAATATTTTTTTATGATTAAAGTTTTTATGAGTATATTATGTAACAGGTACTTTTCATTCATTCTTATTTATTGCTTCCGTGTGGGTAATGATACACCTTCTTTTTTCTGTTTTGTTGTGCTGCTTACTCTTTCGTATTTATTATACCTCTTTTTATCCTTATTTACGTTTTACTACGCTTTATGATCACGTTTTTTTTATTTTATTTTATTTTATGCTTTTTTTTTTTTTTTTTTCTGTTTTTTGTTTATATATTTAGTTTACTTATTTTTTCTTTTTTTATTTGATTGTATGGCTAGCTGCATTCATGCAATTTTTTCTTTTTTTTCACTTTTTTGTTTACTTATTTATTTTTATTTATTTGAAAAAAAGTATACAATGTTATATACGTCTTTTCTATAAAATCGTTCACAACT
>NW_022293159.1:0-1131 GCF_002776525.5 Piliocolobus tephrosceles | reverse complement strand
AAAAAAAAAAAGAACAAAAAAAGAAAAATGGAAAACACAAAATATATATATATATATATATATATATCAGATAATCATGTAAAATAAAAACATAGCACTTATTTATATGCATTTACAAACGAAATAAAAGCTAAGCGCTAATATTAACAAAAAAAAAAAATTTAAATTGCAAATAAAAAAAAACATACATAATATATATTAACATCGACAATTATAAACGCAGTTACAACTAGCAACTATAATAATATATTACAAAAAAATAAAAAATAAATAATAAAATATATTTTTATATATTACTTATATCGTTTCTATAAAATGTAAAAGTTTTTTTTTTTTTTTATTATTTAATTGTATAGAACATATTAAAAGTACTTTAAAATGCAATAACAAAAAAGAGAATTTTATTGGTAAATATAAATTGTATAAAATAAAAAATGTGCAAAAACAGATGCAAATATTAAAGGATTGCAAAACTCGATATGTTTTGGTAAATCTATATTTTTATAAATGCAATTTTAAAAAAGAAAAGATAGAAACACAAATACGTATGTTTTATAATAAACTAATGATATATAGGTATTATTATAATCGAATAGTTTTATATTAATGTATATATACATTGTTTTTTCTTAAAGACAATTTAAAATATAAAATTAAAATTTAACAAAATAAATCTATATAAAATAAAATTTCACAAAAAAACAGTAACTTTTTTTTTAGGTTTTTTTTCTTTTTTAGATATATATTTTTAAAAAAATGTGTAGAGTGTAAAACGTAAAATGTAAAGCGTTAAATGTAAACTGTAAATGTAAAATGTATTTACGTTTTGTAAAAATGTAAAATAAAATAAAAATTAATGCAATTTTTTTTTCTTTTTTTTTTTTGTTGTTTGGTAAATTAAGTTCTAAATTTTTTTCTTTTAATAGTTAAATAAAATATTTAACAATATACGTATGGATTTTTATGTAAATTTGAAAACGTTTCTTGATAACATAGATGGTTTATTATAATTGTAAATATGTATATTTATATACACAGTTAAAACATGTGTTCTAATTTTTCTACAATTACATAAAAAACAAATAAAATAAAAATTAAAAAAAACATTATGTGTTTATCTATTATTATTAA
>NW_022293155.1:0-1020 GCF_002776525.5 Piliocolobus tephrosceles | reverse complement strand
GTCAGTTTCGTCACTTTTGTCATTTTTGTCACTTTTGTCATTTTTGTCACTTTTTTCATTTTTGTCTATTTTGCCACTTTTATCACTTTTGCCATTTTTGCTACTTTTGCCACTTTTGCCATTTTTATAAAGCGGTCCGTACAATGGTATACCAATCTTTTTCATAATAATAGTTTTGTTCCAGTTTTTCTTTTGTTTTTGTTTTACTTTTACATTCTGTTTTTGCATCTCCTTATATTTAGTTGTACTGTTATTACTGCAATACCTGTTATCGGTGTAATGACTTTTACCGTTATCAGGACGGTTACCATTACTTGTATTATCATTGTGCGTGTCATTAGGCCCATTACTATTATTATACATACTATTATCGTCATAGGTATTATCTAAAGATGCGTTGCAATTACTATCACTTATAAAACTACTATCGTCATAATCCTCATATTTATTACTTATGTTATAAATACTACTTAGTTCGTTCTTCTCATTATTATAATACATATTACTGCTCATGGGACTCATATAACTTGTAAAATTACTGTCAAATACATCTTTATATGTACTAGATAATGTAACTAAATTACTGTTTAGATTATTTGATAACATTTATCTTTATTTAATAAAGTTTGATCCGTATAAAGAGTATAACTTGCAGTATCGAATGAGTCATTTTTTGTATCACCGATACAGTTCTCAACCCTCTCATCACAGTTTACATCATTATGTGTATTTTTATTAAGTATATCATTAATTTTTATATATGAGTGTGTCCCATTATTATTATCCTCACTTATGATACCATTATTTTCTACTTTAGAATTGTTTTTATCTTCTATGAATTTGTCTAAATTATCTTTAAACTGTTTAAGGTTGTTCATTATTTCATCTTTGTCTTTTATTTCTTCATTTGGTTGTTCCTTTTTGTTTTCCTCAACGGAATCAATACTAACATTATTCTGATTATTCCAAATTGTAAACCCTGTATCTACTACTTTTTTAGGATCATTTTTATTTTTTAAA
>NW_022293154.1:0-12359 GCF_002776525.5 Piliocolobus tephrosceles | reverse complement strand
AAAAGACACAGACTGGCAAACTGGATAAAGAGTCAAGACCCATCAGTCTGCTGTCTTCAGGAGACCCATCTCACATGCAGAGACATACATAGGCTCAAAATAAAGGGATGGAGGAAGATCTACCAAGCAAATGGAGAACAAAAAAAAGCAGGGGTTGCAATCCTAGTCTCTGATAAAACAGACTTTAAACCATCAAAGATCAAAAGAGACAAAGAAGGCCATTACATAATGGTAAAGGGATCAATTCAACAGGAAGAGCTAACTATCCTAAATATGTATGCACCCAATACAGGAGCACCCAGATTCATAAAGCAAGTCCTTAGAGACTTACAAAGAGACTTAGACTCCCATACAATAATAATAGGAGACTTCAACACTCCACTGTCAACATTAGATAGATCAATGAGACAGAAAGTTAACAAGGATATCCAGGAATTGAACTCATCTCTGCACCAAGCGGACCTAATAGACATCTATAGAACTCTCCACCCCAAGTCAACAGAATATACATTCTTCTCAGCACCACATCACACTTATTCCAAAATTGACCACATAATTGGAAGTAAAGCACTCCTCAGCAAATGTAAAAGAACAGAAATTATAACAAACTGTCTCTCTGACCACAGTGCAATCAAACTAGAACTCAGGACTAAGAAACTCAATCAAAACTGCTCAACTACATGGAAACTGAACAACCTGCTCCTGAATGACTACTGGGTACATAACGAAATGAAGGCAGAAATAAAGATGTTCTTTGAAACCAATGAGAACAAAGATACAACATACCAGAATCTCTGGGACACATTTAAAGCAGTGTGTAGAGGGAAATTTAGAGCACTAAGTGCCCACAAGAGAAAGCAGGAAAGATCTAAAATTGACACTCTAACATCACAATTGAACGAACTAGAGAGGCAAGAGCAAACACATTCAAAAGCTAGCAGAAGGCAAGAAATAACTAAGATCAGAGCAGAACTGAAGGAGATAGAGACACAAAAAACCCTCCAAAAAATCAATGAATCCAGGAGTTGGTTTTTTGAAAAGATCAACAAAATTGACAGACCGCTAGCAAGGCTAATAAAGAAGAAAAGAGAGAGGAATCAAATAGATGCAATAAAAAATGATAAAGGAGATATCACCACCGACCCCACAGAAATACAAACTACCATCAGAGAATACTATAAATACCTCTACGCAAATCAACTAGAAAATCTAGAAGAAATGGATAATTTCCTGGACACTTACACTCTTCCAAGACTAAACCAGGAAGAAGTTGAATCCCTGAATCGACCAATAGCAGCCTCTGAAATTGAGGCAACAATTAATAGCCTACCCACCAAAAAAAGCCCAGGACCAGATGGATTCACAGCTGAATTCTACCAGAGGTACAAGGAGGAGCTGGTACCATTCCTTCTGAAACTATTCCAATCAATAGAAAAAGAGGGAATCCTCCCTAAGTCATTTTATGAGGCCAACATCATCCTGATACCAAAGGCTGGCAGAGACACAACAAAAAAAGAGAATTTTAGACCAATCTCCCTGATGAACATCGATGCAAAAATCCTCAATAAAATCCTGGCAAACCGGATTCAGCAGCACATCAAAAAGCTTATCCACCATGATCAAGTGGGCTTCATCCCTGGGATGCAAGGCTGGTTCAACATTCGCAAATCAATAAACGTAATCCAGCATATAAACAGAACCAAAGACAAGAACCACATGATTATCTCAATAGATGCAGAAAAGGCTTTTGACAAAATTCAACAGCCCTTCATGCTAAAAACGCTCAACAAATTCGGTATTGATGGAACGTACCTCAAAATAATAAGAGCTATTTATGACAAACCCACAGCTAATATCATACTGAATGGGCAAAAACTGGAAAAGTTCCCTTTGAAAACTGGCACAAGACAGGGATGCCCTCTCTCACCACTCCTATTCAACATAGTGTTGGAAGTTCTGGCTAGGGCAATCAGGCAAGAGAAAGAAATCAAGGGTATTCAGTTAGGAAAAGAGGAAGTCAAATTGTCCCTGTTTGCAGATGACATGATTGTGTATTTAGAAAACCCCATCGTCTCAGCCCAAAATCTTCTTAAGCTGATAAGCAACTTCAGCAAAGTCTCAGGATACAAAATTAATGTGCAAAAATCACAAGCATTCTTATACACCAGTAACAGACAAGCAGAGAGCCAAATCAGGAATGAACTTCCATTCACAATTGCTTCAAAGAGAATCAAATACCTAGGAATCCAACTTACAAGGGATGTAAAGGACCTCTTCAAGGAGAACTACAAACCACTGCTCAGTGAAATCAAAGAGGACACAAACAAATGGAAGAACATTCCATGCTCATGGATAGGAAGAATCAATATCGTGAAAATGGCCATACTGCCCAAGGTTATTTATAGATTCAATGCCATCCCCATCAAGCTACCAATGAGTTTCTTCACCAAATTGGAAAAAACTGCTTTAAAGTTCATATGGAACCAAAAAAGAGCCCGCATTGCCAAGACAATCCTAAGTCAAAAGGACAAAGCCGGAGGCGTCACGCTACCTGACTTCAAACTATACTACAAGGCTACAGTAACCAAAACAGCATGGTACTGGTACCAAAACAGAGATACAGACCAATGGAACAGAACGGAGCCCTCAGAAATAATGCCACACATCTACAACCATCTGATCTTTGACTAACCTGACAAAAACAAGAAACGGGGAAAGGATTCCCTATTTAATAAATGGTGCTGGGAAAATTGGCTAGCCATAAGTAGAAAGCTGAAACTGGATCCTTTCCTTACTCCTTATACGAAGATTAATTCAAGATGGATTAGAGACTTAAATGTTAGACCTATTACCATAAAAACCCTAGAGGAAAACCTAGGTAGTACCATTCAGGACATAGGCATGGGCAAGGACTTCATGTCTAAAACACCAAAAGCAACGGCAGCAAAAGCCAAAATTGACAAATGGGATCTCATTAAACTAAAGAGCTTCTGCACAGCAAAAGAAACTACCATCAGAGTGAACAGGCAACCTACAGAATGGGAGAAAATTTTTGCAATCTACTCATCTGACAAAGGGCTAATTTCCAGAATCTACAAAGAACTCAAACAAATATACAAGAAAAAAACAAACAACCCCATCAAAAAGTGGGGAAAGGATATGAACAGACATTTCTCAAAAGAAGACATTCATACAGCCAACAGACACATGAAAAAATGCTCATCATCACTGGCCATCAGAGAAATGCAAATCAAAACCACAATGAGATACCATCTCACATCAGTTAGAATGGCAATCATTAAAAAGTCAGGAAACAACAGGTGTTGGAGAGGATGTGGAGAAATAGGAACACTTTTACACTGTTGGTGGGATTGTAAACTAGTTCAACCATTATGGAAAACAGTATGGCGATTCCTCAAGGATCTAGAACTAGATGTACCATATGACCCAGCCATCCCACTACTGGGTATATACCCAAAGGATTATAAATTATGCTACTACAAAGACACATGCACACGTATGTTTATTGCGGCACTATTCACAATAGCAAAGACTTGGAATCAACCCAAATGTCCATCAGTGACAGACTGGATTAAGAAAATGTGGCACATATACACCATGGAATACTATGCAGCCATAAAAAAGGATGAGTTTGCGTCCTTTGTAGAGACATGGATGCAGCTGGAAACCATCATTCTTAGCAAATTATCACAAGAAGAGAAAACCAAACACCGCATGTTCTCACTCATAGGTGGGAACTGAACAATGAGCTCACTTGGACTCGGGAAGGGGAACATCACACACTGGGGCCTATCATGGGGAGGGGGGAGGGGGGAGGGATTGCATTGGGGAGTTATACCTGATATAAATGATGAATTGATGGGTGCTGACGAGTTGATGGGTGCAGCACACCAACATGGCACATGTATACATATGTAACCTGCACGTTATGCACATGTACCCTAGAACTTAAAGTATAATAAAAAATAAAAATAAAATAAAAAATAATAATAATTATAGTTTGTAATTATAGTTTCAGTTAGAAACTCTTAAGTAAACTCATGTCAGTTTTGAAAAAATCTCTAAGGAATGAAAGAATAATATGTTTTATAGTATGTAATTTAAAATACTCATTTAGACCTACAGTGTCTGACCCCTTTTTCTACCTTCTCCTAAAGCATAGGAAGTGATAGAGCATACAGAAACTAGAGAAAGAATAGCCCCAACTAAAAGTACTCACAATTAAAACTATTGAAATTCAACTCTATGCATATTTTGCTCCCAAAACCCCATCACCTGTAAGCCAACTATGATCTCTCATTTAAAGTGTCCTTAGAAGCACAAATGAAGTTAGTTCAATGGTGAGTCTTCCTCTTATCCTCTCTCACAACTTTTTATGTTTTTGGTTTCTTTGACTGCATCCTTTCATGAATATCTACTGTCTCTTCTGTGGTTATCCTTCTCAGTCTACTTTCAAAACTCTGTTTTATTATTATTATTATTATTACTATTATTCACCTTAAATATTCATGTCACCCATTATTTGTTCTCAGTTCAAGTCATTTTTCATGCAAGTTTATTATATATTTTACCTCTGACCCAGTGGTTCTCAACTGGGGGCAATTTTGCCCTTTAGGGTACATTAGTCAATGTCTGGAGACACTTTTGGTTGTCACAACTGTGGAAGAGGTACTACTGGTATTTAGTAGGTAAAGGTCAGGGATGTTGCTAAGTATCTTACAGGGCATAGGACAGCCCCCACAATAGCTTCTGAATTATTTGGCCCAAATATCACTAGTGCTGAATTTGAAAAATCCTGTTTAACCCATAGCAACCTTGTATCATGAAATAGTATTTACCCCATGTTACAAATAAGAAAATAAGACTTGCAGAACTTAGTACCCAAGATCTCCTAGTTAATTAGTGGTGAGACCAGAATTCCAACCCATGTCAAATTGTCTAAGGGCACGGAAACTTTAAATTCATGCACTTGCCAATATGGCATGATGTCTCTACCCAAATATTTTATAACTATAATTTTTTAGCTATAAAGATAACTAAATTGTATATGATTTTATTATGTATCATACAATCATACCCTCCAAAATAAAATATAGAAAAGTTGAAAGTAATTTAAAGTAATTA
Organism: Piliocolobus tephrosceles; assembly: GCF_002776525.5. Taxonomy (NCBI): domain Eukaryota; kingdom Metazoa; phylum Chordata; class Mammalia; order Primates; family Cercopithecidae; genus Piliocolobus; species Piliocolobus tephrosceles. The sequence goes on along the minus strand of NW_022293154.1, from coordinate 7,214 downwards.
AAGTTGTCTCACATTGTTACCCAGGCTGGAGTGCAGTGGCATCATCACAGTTCACTGCAACCTCTAACTCCTGGACTCAAGCAATCCTCTTGCCTCAGCCTCCCGGGTAGCTGGGACTACAGGCACGTACCACCATGCCCAGCTAATTTTTTTTTTTTTTAAGTTTTGTAAAGGTGGAATCTCACAATGCCAGGCTGGTCTGGAACTCCTGGCCTCAAGCTGTCCTCCCATCTCAGCCTCTGGAGTAGTTTGGATTATAGGAGTAAGCCACTAAGTCAGATCAGTTCTTTTCAGATGACTATTACAAATATGTGGCCTCTATGATTTTCTTTTAAACTTTGTTTGGAGATGATATTGTGGTTCTGTATTTTTAGTTAGTATTATTTATTTCTCATTGACCTAATTCAGTAATAAATTTGTTAATCTACTCAGCTTAAGGTTATTTAAATATATATACATTTACATGCATTATCTTTAATTCTCAAAACAATTACTTAATGTAAGTAATATTTCTCCCAGATTACAAATAATAAAACAATTTTTGTTCCAGTGAACTTTATGAGTCTATTGCAAATATTGGGGAGCAAAATGTTAAAACTGCTTCTCTAGGTCTTACTTTATCACTAATTGTCCAAGAAGTTTCAAAACAAAAACTCAAATAATACAGATCTATTTTTTAAAAATGAGAATCTATCACTCTTTGATAGTGATGCCTGTGCAGATTTTTTTTTATAATGAACAACTGTAAACTTCCTGTTTGCACTTTTAGCTCCACTAAATTTCAGAGATTATTCAGTGGCAAACCATTGATTACCCTGTGACTTCATGTGTACAATGTGCCCTACAAACGAGTACAATTTCTGTAATTAAGGTTAACAGTACTCTTGCTGTAATCAGTACCACTTTTGAGTCCTAACATTCACTATTTGCTTAATATACTTTCCTGTTCATAGCTTATAATTTTTCCATTAAAGAAAATAATAAAATAAACTCATGTTTAATAAACACAATATATATGAAACTTCTTGGAATACATGTACTCATTACAAGCTGAGAAAAAGTAGAAATTACATAACATTGACTTCTATGTTTAGATGCTTTTTCTTGGAAAAGTATTTCTCATTATTTAACTCTAGCTAGTTGCATAATTAGAAAAATAAATAGAATCGTGTGCACATTTACACATACCATTGTGTGCATTATCACTAAGTGCCCTGATATAGAATATTTCACTTATCATAAAGATAACACACACATATATAACCAAACATATATATTTACAGTATGTATTACTATATAAGTATGCAGATGGGTGTGTATTTATGAGTGTGGGTGTTTTCTGTAATTAATTAAAAAGAATAAATAAAGGCACTACTCAACTAATAATTGTCTTAAGTGTTTGCTTTCAAGTGAGATAGGAGAATTTTACCTTACATCAACCATTTCTGAAAAATCTCAAGGATAAAGCTCAAGACAATAATAGGAAAGTAAGTATGAAAGAACATACAAGAATATCCTAAATTACTGATCTTTTAAATCTTAAAAAATTTTTTTAAATATTTCAAGTTTGAAGGCTTGGATCTCCTTGTTGCATTCATACCTCTCCTGTGCCATCTAGTGTTTTTAGGTGATTACTATGGACCCAGAGTGGAGAATAACCTGTTAACGCTTTAGCTGACTGTTCAGCTTGTCTGCACATTTGGCCCCAGGCAAGCAAGCAAATAACTTAAACTTGGGCTGAAAAGGGGTGGTTTTATTGGGTTATGAAAAATTGCAAATGAATCAGACTTTAATAGCAAAGGAGAAAGCTTTAGAGTTAAGTTCAGGAACTGTGGCTAACAGATGTTGAGAAAATAATGCATAATGGAGCTATTGAGTCTCATTAGGTTCATCTACAGTATAATAAAAGCAGAATTTTGATCTGAGGCCGCACAGCTGGATGGGAGAAAGTAATAGGAAAAGGATAGAGCAAAACAGAACTATCCTTCCTTATTCATGATGAAAACATTTTTGCCTCTCTTGTGGTCTGGCTTCTGTACCAGATTGGGTCATAATACCTACTATTAGAAGTGGCTGCCTTGGCTACTTCACCCTCTCAGGGTGAAATTCTACTTTTTATTTTCTAAATCCAAACCTTCCATTAAGAACATAGGATCTTTGCATGAAGGCAGGTAGAAATCTTCTCCTGCACGATCTTGGATTTTAATTTTTTCTCTGAAATACTGTCCTACCAGACATAAATTACCCAATATATCAATATATGGAAATATTTGACTCTCAATTTACGCCTGAAATTACTGATTTGAGAAACAACTTGAATGATTAAATTCTATTTAGATAATATATCCTTATTCAAATAGCAATTAAATAGGATGAATACATAAAACTTAGTGAATTGACTTCATCTTGACTCAGTTTAAGATTACACACATAAGCAAGCCTTGTTCTGTATGTTTAGGTCTAATTAAAACATACTTAACCAAAATTAATTAATTGTTTCCCAAAAAAGGTGAATGTCTACTGCTGCTTCTCATTTGAATTTCACTTCAGGCTCTTTTTGTATTTTATTATTACCAGAAAAGAGAGAAAATCTACACATATCTACTGTTGTTCGCTGGCGTTCTGAGACGGTAGTCAAAGTCATGAATAATTATTAGTAGGAGGAAAGAGAAAGTTAGCATCACAATTCAGTGATGCAGTTTGTGGAATAAAACTGGGCTTGCTAGTGATGTTTAAACTCTTTCCAAGCATGAATGGTCAGTCACTGCATTGATGAATTACCAGTCTGATAACAGCTATCATTCTTAGAGCTTTAAAATGTACCAAGTCCTATGCACAGCTCTTTCTAAACATTATCTCATCCAGTCCGTATAAGCACCAAGCTAGGAAACTAAGGCCTAATTAGATAAGTTAATGTAACTTGCCCAAGGTCACACTCACTCATAAATGGCACAGCCCAATTCATTCCTGTCTGACACTAAGGTTCATGCTCTACACCACTCTCTCCCCAGTAATGGGGACACTGTTAGAAAGTCAGAACCCCTGATTTGCATTTCTTAGACTGGTGCATCCCCAATTTTATAAAGAAATATATTCACAGAAGAGAAATGCTTGAATTCTATCAGAATTTAAGGCCGTTCTTTCAAGATGCAATGGAACATTTCATTTTGGTCAGCCCACTTTTCTTTCTAGTCTGCCATTATCTTGAGATCATTTTTTGTCAACACCCTCTTAACAATAAGCAAATAATATTGTCAAAATAACAACATCCCAGCTCAAAGAACATCTCAGCTTTTTAGCAGCACAAACTCTCCCAGCTATCCAGTGAAGTCCAAGACCCACACAGGGTTGAGTTCAAGGAAACTCAATAAACAAAGCTGCTCAGAATGTAATTCCAAGCACTAAGTATACCCTGTTAAAGGAAATTACAAGCAAATTCCATTTTGGTAGATTGACTCAGATTTAAACTATAAACAAACCTTTTCAGGCATCACTTGTCTTCACTACTCCGTTAGTTCAATAGCACTCAAGAGCAATGTTTGGAATTGTTCTTCTACTTTTTACTCTAAATCCAAAACCAAATTATTTTGCTAAAATAAAATATATGTTTTTTATCTTTGGAGGAACAAATTCTTGTTCTGTTTGGGTCCCCAGTATGTCGACTTTGAATTCTGATAAAGATTATTCTTAAGACCAATGCAAGTATCCAATAAACTTCTACCCCCTAGAAATCCCGTATCCTTTCCTTGTTACTCTCCTTCTATCTGTGATTTTTACCTGCCCCTCCTTTCCCTACTTCCTTAGCACATAAATCGCAGCTGAAGGACTCATAGTTCTTGAAGTATTGGTCATCATAAGCCTTTCACTGTATTCTTCATACAGAGATGCTGCTATGGACTACATTATATCCCCACAAAATTCATATTCAAAATGTATACCCCCAATGTGATGGTATTTGGAGATAATGCCTTTGGGAGAAAATTAGGTTTAGATGAGGTCATGAGGTAGCAACCCTCATGATGAGATTAGTGACCATTTAATAAGAAACACCAGAGAGTATACTGTCCTTCTTTCCTTGTCATGTGAGGACACACAAGAAGGCAGCTGTCTGTAAGCCAGGAAAAGCGGCTTCTTCAGAACCCAACATGCTGTCACCCTGATCTCAGACACCCAGCCTCCAGAACTATGAAAAAGTAAATTTCTGTGTTTGAGCCACAGTATTTTGTTGCATCAGACTGAGCAGATCAATCAGATGCACAATGTGATTTAATGTATTAAATACACCGACTGTGTGGTTCTAGGAAGTCACATTATCCACCAATGCATATAGTTTTAAAAATTAAGACCTGTGGCCAGGCATGGTGGCTCATGCCTGTAATCCCAGAACTATGGGAGGCCAATGTGGGTGGATCACCTGAGGTCAGGAGTTCAAGGCTAGCCTGGCCAACACGGTGAAACCCCGTCTCTACTAAAATTACAAAAATTAGGAGCAAGATGGCCGAATAGGAACAGCTTCAGTCTCCATCTCCCAGCACGAGCGACACAGAAGACTGGTGATTTCTGCATTTTCAACTGAGGTACTGGGGTCATCTCACTCGGGAGTGCCGGACAATCCATGCGGGTCAGCTGCTGCAGCCTGACCAGCGAGAGCTGAAGCAGGGCGAGGCATCGCCTCACCTGGGAAGCGCGAGGGGGAAGGGAGTCCCTTTTCCTAGCCAGGGGAACTGAGACACACAACACCTGGAAAATCGGGTAACTCCCACCCCAATACTGCGCTGTAACACCAGCACACCGGAGATTATATCCCACACCTGGCCGGGAGGGTCACACGCCCACGGAGCCTCCCTCCTTGCTAACACAGCAGTCTGCGGCAATCTAACCGCAAGGCAGCAGCGAGGCTGGGGGAGGGGCGCCCGCCATCACTGAGGCTTAAGTAGGTAAATAAAGCCACTGGGAAGCTCGACCTGGGTGGAGCTCACAGCAGCTCAAGGAAACCTGCCTGTCTCTGTAGAGTCCGCCTCTGGGGACAGGGCTCAGATAAACGAGCAGAAGCCTGTACAGACGCAAACGACTCTGTCTGACAACTTTGAAGAGAGCAGTGGATCTCCCAACACGGAGGTTGAGATCTGAGAAGGGGCAGTCTGCCTGCTCAAGTGGGTCACTGACCCCTGAGTAGCCTAACTGGGAGACATCCCCCACTAGGGGCAGTCTGACAACCCACACCTCACAGGGTGGAGTACACCCCTGAGAGGAAGCTTCCAAAGCAAGAATCAGACAGGTGCACTCGCTGTTCAGCAATATTCTATCTTCTGCAACCTCTGCTGCTGATACCCAGACAAACAGGGTCTGGAGTGGACCTCAAGCAATCTCCAACAGACCTATAGCTGAGGGTCCTGACTGTCAGAAGGAAAACTATTAAACAGGAAGGACACCTATACCAAAACCCCATCAGTACATCACCATCATCAAAGACCAGAGACAGATAAAACCACAAAGATGGGGAAAAAGCAGGGCAGAAAAGCTGGAAATTCAAAAAATAAGAGCGCATCTCCCCCTGCAAAGGAGCACAGCCCATTGCCAGCAACGGATCAAAGTTGGTCAGAGAATGATCTTGATGAGATGAGAGAAGAACGCTTCAGTCCATCAAACCTCTCAGAGCTAAAGGAGGAATTACGTACCCAGCGCAAAGAAACTAAAAATCTTGAAAAAAGAGTGGAAGAATTGACAGCTAGACTAATTAATGCAGAGAAGGTCATAAACGAAATGACAGAGATGAAAACCATGACACGAGAAATACGTGACAAATGCACAAGCTTCAGTAACCGACTCGATCAACTGGAAGAAAGAGTATCAGCGATGGAGGATCAAATGAATGAAATGAAGCGAGAAGAGAAACCAAAAGAAAAAAGAAGAAAAAGAAATGAACAAAGCCTGCAAGAAGTATGGGATTATGTAAAAAGACCAAATCTACGTCTGATTGGGGTGCCTGAAAGTGAGGGGGAAAATGGAACCAAACTGGAAAACACTCTACAGGATATCATCCAGGAGAACTTCCCCAACCTAGCAGGGCAGGCCAACATTCAAATTCAGGAAATACAGAGAACGCCACAAAGATACTCCTCCAGAAGAGCAACTCCAAGACACATAATTGCCAGATTCACCAAAGTTGAAATGAAGGAAAAAATCTTAAGGGCAGCCAGAGAGAAAGGTCGGGTTACCCACAAAGGGAAGCCCATCAGACTGACAGCAGATCTCTCGGCAGAAACTCTACAAGCCAGAAGAGACTGGGGGCCAATATTCAACGTTCTTAAAGAAAAGAATTTTAAACCCAGAATTTCATATCCAGCCAAACTAAGTTTCATAAGTGAAGGAGAAATAAAATTCTTTACAGATAAGCAAATGCTTAGAGATTTTGTCACCACCAGGCCTGCCTTACAAGAGACCTTGAAGGAAACCCTAAACATGGAAAGGAACAACCGGTACCAGCCATTGCAAAAACATGCCAAAATGTAAAGACCATCGAGCCTAGGAAGAAACTGCATCAACTAATGAGCAAAATAACCAGTTAATATCATAATGGCAGGATCAAGTTCACATGTAACAATATTAACCTTAAATGTAAATGGACTAAATGCTCCAATTAAAAGACACAGACTGGCAAACTGGATAAAGAGTCAAGACCCATCAGTCTGCTGTCTTCAGGAGACCCATCTCACATGCAGAGACATACATAGGCTCAAAATAAAGGGATGGAGGAAGATCTACCAAGCAAATGGAGAACAAAAAAAAGCAGGGGTTGCAATCCTAGTCTCTGATAAAACAGACTTTAAACCATCAAAGATCAAAAGAGACAAAGAAGGCCATTACATAATGGTAAAGGGATCAATTCAACAGGAAGAGCTAACTATCCTAAATATGTATGCACCCAATACAGGAGCACCCAGATTCATAAAGCAAGTCCTTAGAGACTTACAAAGAGACTTAGACTCCCATACAATAATAATAGGAGACTTCAACACTCCACTGTCAACATTAGATAGATCAATGAGACAGAAAGTTAACAAGGATATCCAGGAATTGAACTCATCTCTGCACCAAGCGGACCTAATAGACATCTATAGAACTCTCCACCCCAAGTCAACAGAATATACATTCTTCTCAGCACCACATCACACTTATTCCAAAATTGACCACATAATTGGAAGTAAAGCACT
>NW_022293152.1:0-1304 GCF_002776525.5 Piliocolobus tephrosceles | reverse complement strand
CTCTTGCATGGACGGCCTGGTCACCCTGTTCTGGACCAGCCCAAGCCTGCTCCACCCTATCCTGGTCTGCTCAAAAGCACCCTGCCTACTGGAGCAGAGCACTCCCTCTCCAAGGTTCTATCACTCTTGCTCTCTAAATCCCTCCCCCTCTCTCTTCTGGGATTGCCCCTTCACCTTGTGCTACTTCTGTCACCTTCCTTCTGTCTCTCTCTTTCTCTGTCCCTCTCTCCATCCCTCTCTCCTTCTCTGCCTCTCTGTCTGTCTCTTTCCCTCTTCCCCTCAACTTCCCTCTCAATTGCTCTCTCTCTCCCTCCCTCGGTTCCAATCTCTCCATCCTTCTCTTCCATGCTCTCCTTCAAGCGGTTTGTGTGTGCGTGCATGTGTGTATGTCTGTGTGTGTGTGCACACCCGTGTATGGTTTCCTTGCGGGTGTGCCCGGGTGTGTCTATGTGTGGGGCTGTGGATTTGGTCCTGGCAGTGGTAGGATGTGTTGGGGTTTCTCTCAGCCCCTCTCACAGGGGATCAGGCTGCCGGTTCTATTGCCAGCCTAGGGCAAAGCAGGGTCATCCCCCAACCCCCAAACCCCACGCCCTCTTGCCCACAGGCCGGCTCTTGGTTGGAACAAACGATGGTGGTTTGGGCTTTGTGAGGCAAAGGCCACATGCGACTGGGCCGTCTGTTTGACTTTGGCCAGCCCTGATGTCTCTGGGTTTGTGGGGCAAGAGGGGGCCTCACAGAAGCTCCTGACTGGCCAGGGATCAAAAAGAATACCTCTGCGACAGGGCAGAGTGCTGGACGGTGTCCCAGGATTATGGGCCCTGGGCCCTGACGCCTCCGAGCACTCAATGTTCCGATCGGGCCCAACATAGTGGAAGTTTGGCAGCTCAGGAGCCAGGGGAAGGCCGAGAGCGAGCAGCACGGGGGTCTCGATACAAGACTGATGGCCCCGGGCTGGCGGTGCTGGCTGGAAGCTGGGTGGCCTGGCTGGGCCAGGCTCTTGGGGCACCCAGGCGCCTCTGCCCACATCTACAGTCATATAACTCTGAATGTGCCTGATCTTGTCTGATCTTGGAAGCTTAAGCAGAGTCCGGTCTGGTTAGTACTTGGATGGGAGACTGCCTGCGAATACTGGGTGCTGTAGGCCTTTCTACTGTCTTTCTTTTCTACCTTCCTTTCTTCTCTTTTCTTTCTCTCTCTTCTTTCTTACTTTCTTCCCTACTTTCTTTCTTCCATTTCTTTCTCTCTTTGTCTCTTTCCTTCCTTCCTTCTTTCCCCTCCCTCCCTCCCTCCCTCCCTCCCTCCCT
>NW_022293143.1:0-11629 GCF_002776525.5 Piliocolobus tephrosceles | reverse complement strand
AAAAAAAACAAGTTAATTATTCCCAAGATACAATGGGGATACAAGCACTGGATCAATATTCCAATTAAAAAAAATGAAATCAGCCCAAACAAAGGGGATATAGGCCTCCTGGAAGTCCAAACTCAGCAGGGCAGTCATTACATCTTTAAGCTTCAAAAATAATCTCTTTTGACTCCATCTCCCATTCAGGGCACACTGGTGTGAGAAGCAGGCTCACAAGGCCTTGAACATCTCCACTCCTTTGTGTTTACAGAATTCAGCCCTCACAGCTACTCTCACAGACTGGCATTGATTGTCTGTGGCTTTTCCAGGTTCAGGATGCAAGCTTCCAGTGGATCTACCATCCTAGGGGATGGGGGTAGTGACCTTTTTCTCACAGCTCCACTAGGCAGTGTTCCAGTGCAGACTCTGTGTGGGGGCTTCTTACATTTCTCCTCTGAATTGCCCTAGTAGAAGTTCTTCATGAGGGCTCTGCACCTGCAGCAGGCTCCTGCCTGGACATACAGGCTTCTCCATATATCCTCTGAAATCTAGACAGACTCCCAAGCCTCAACTCTTGCCTTCTGTGAACCCACAGGCTTAAAACACATGGAATCCACCAATATTTACAGTTTACACCGTCTAAAGCAGTGACTCAAGGTGTACCTGGGCCCCTTTGAGCCATGGCTGGAGCTTGAAAAACTGGGATGTGGGGAACAGTGTCCCAAAGCTACACGGGAGCTTTACTTTTCTACCACATGGCCGGGCTGCAATTTTTTTTTTTTTAGATGGAGTCTTACTCCGTCTTCCAGGCTGGAGTGCAATGGTGCACTTTCAGCTCACTGCAACCTCTGCCTCCTGAGTTCAAGTGATTCTCCCACCTCAACCTCCCCAGTAGCTGGGATTACAGTCATCCACCAGCATGCCCGGCTAATTTTTGTATTTTTGTAGAGATGGGGTTTTACCATGTTAGCCAAACTGGTCTCGAACTCCCAGGCTCAGCTGATCCATCCACCTCGGCGTCCCAAAGTGCTGAGATTACAGGTGTGAGCTACCGTGGCCAGCCGGGCTGCAAAATTTTTAGCGTTTTATGCTCTGCTTCCCTTTTAAATATAAATTCCAGTTTCATGTCATTTCCTTGCTCATATGTAATAGTTATGTTGTTAGAAGCTGCCAGGATATATCTTGAATGCATTGCTGCTTAGAAATTTCTTTCTCCAGATAACCTAAATCATCGTTCTCAAGCTCAGAGTTCTACAGGTCCCTAGTGTAGTGGCACAATGGTTCCAAATTCTGTGCTAAAGCATAAAAAATTGACCTTTGCTCCAGTTTCCAATAAGTTCACGATCTTCATCTGATACCTTCTCAGTCTGGACTTCACTGTCCATATCACTATCAGCATTCTGGTAACAACCATTCAACAAGTGTCCAGGAAGTTTCAAACCTTCCCTCACCTTCATGTTTTCTTCTGAGTCCTCTGAACTGTTCCAACCCCTGCCCATTACCCAATTGCAAAGCTGCTTCCACATTTCCAGATATCTTTATGGGAATATCTACTCTCAGTACCAATGTTCTATATTGCCCATTCTTGTATTGCTATAAAGAAATATCAAAGACTGGGTTTTATAAAGACAGAAAGTTTAATTGTCTCACGGTTCTGCAGGCTATACGGGAAGAATGATGGCATCTGCTTGTGAGAAGGGACCCAGGAGATTTTACTCTTAGTAGAAGGCAAACCAAGTGCAGGAGTCTTACCTAGCAGTAGCAGGACCAAGAGAGTCAGGGCAAAGATGCCACATACTTTCAAACAACCAGATCTTGTGAGAACTCTATCATGAGAACAGCATCAAAGGAATGATACCAAACCATGCATGAAGGATCCAACCAGCCATGACCCAGTCACCTCCAACCAGACCCCACCTGCAACACTGGGAATTAGAATTCAACATGAGATTTGGGTGGGGACACAGATCCAAACCACATCACTGACCTAGCATCATAGTCTCCTTCAGAACATTTCTTTTGATCAAGAAACTCATTTCATAATGCATGTGCCCTCATAATTGTGGCACAAGTTTTTAGGTATTCCTCCAATAAATAGGTATCCTAATAGAATGGCGGAATTGTCTATAAGACAATGAAATAAACTTCAGTTAAATCACCACATGAGAGGCAATCCTATGAAAGCATAGAGTTTTATCATGAAAGATGGATACTTCTAATCAGCCACCAGTATATGGTGATAGCTATTCCGTAGCCAGACTACATGAATGTGAGATTTCATTCACATCTAAAAGGATAGATTCTCTTATCATTACAACTAATAACCCACCCAAAGAATTTTTGCTTTCTGCTCTCACAACTTTGCTTTCTTCTCATTGGGAGGTCATGGTTTCCATGGGAGGAATACCTCTATCAGAGACGACAAATATAATTCAATTGTATCAGAAGTTGAAACTGCCACCTTGCCATTTTTTGTTCTTTGTTAAAATGAATAAGCAAGCAAAGAATGAGGTAACTATATGTTTTGAAATGTTTAATTATTATTAGCAAGAAGAAATTTGGCTGCTATTACACAATAGGATCAAGAAGGATCATTTCTGAATTTCTTATTATATAATTTCAACTCTTATTTTAGATTCAGAAAGAACCCAAGCAAGCTATGTTACATAGGTATATTGTACGATCCTGAAATTAGGGGTATGAAAGATTCTGTCACCCAGGTAGTGAGCATAGTACTGAATAGGCAGTTTTTCAGCCTTTTCCTCTTCCCCCGTTCCCTTCTATTAGTCTTCAATGTCTATTTTCCTCACCTTTATGTCCATGTATACCCCATGTTTAGCTCTCACTTATAAGTGAGAGCACGTGGTATTTATTTTTATGTTCCCGCATTAATTTGTTTAAGATAATGGCCTCCAGATGCATCCATGTTGCTGCACAGGATGTCATTTTGTTCTTTCTATGGCAGTATAGTGTTCCATGATGTATATGTACCATATTTTCTTTATGTAGTCCACCATTAATGGGCATCTAGATTGATTCCATGTCTTTGCAATTGTAAAGAGTGCTGAGATGAGCATACCAGTGGCTGTGTCTTTTTGGTAGAATGATTTATTTTCTTTTGGGAAAATAAATGTCAAAATAGGACACAAATTGAAAATAAACTGAAAATGTTCTTTTAAGTCAAAGCTGTAGGAAAAACATATCCCAGTAAATGGCTTGCTGGGATGAATGATAGTTCTGTTCTGAATTCTTCAAGTAATCATCAAACTGCTTTCCACAGTGGCTGCACTAATTTATACACCCACCCACAGTGTATAAGCATCCCCTTCTCTCTGCAGCCTCTTACTTTTTGACTTTATGAAAGAAGCTATCAGACTGGAGTAAGATGGCTGCTCATTGTGATTTTGATTTATCTTTTCTGATGATTAGTGGTGTTGAACAGTTTTTCATGTTTGATGATATGAAATAAATGTTGGACACTTGCAAGTCTTATTTTGAGAAGTGTCTATTTCTGTATTTCAATGAATTTTCTAAGCCCCCGTTCATTAATTTCATTTCCAATATCACAAGTTAAGGGAAAATTACGGTAACCAAAAATAAACATGACCATGAATCAGATACATCTATAGTAAAATCTGAGGTCTCGCTGGCAAGCGGGGAAAACAATAGTTGATTGCTGCCTGTGAGGTAAGGAAATAGAATCAATTGTGAAAGAAGGGAATTCTAAATGACAACTACAGCCTCATAAGCTTACAACAATAAATTCTATAGCAGTGATCTGTATTTTCTTTCATGCTTTTTGTAGTAGACTGTCATGTCAGCGGCTTCCAATGTTCCAGACCTCCCGGTATTCATACCTTGAGTAGTGCCCCGTGTATTAACATTGGTTTACTTTTGTAAATACCTTTGGCCAAATGCGGCATTATCTAGGGGGATGCAAGCAAAGCCTTGATAAATGATTTTAACAGTGGCTCCTTCTTTTGGAAAGCTTTCTTCTTTCCTCAGCTGCTACTCCCTGAGAATACACTACTTCTTTGTTTTCATTTATATATATATGCAGAGTAAGCCCAAATTGTTTTTTTTTTTTTTAACTGGGTTATCTTTCTTAAGTGCTAGATATGTAATTTCACCTCTCTGTTGTAAACTGTTTGACATAACAAAACTAAACTCTTTTGCTTCCTCAAAAATTTTCTTTTTCTATGTTTCTATTTTTAAATATTCAGTTGCTCAAGACAGAAATTTCACATTTTTTTTCTTACTTTTACCATTTATCTTAATCAACTGCTTTCAAATATCTTCATTTCCTTTCTTCCTGAGAAAACAATGATCACAGGATTATGCTAACGGTCTCATTGAGGGTCTTTCATCTGGTTTTCAGTGTTGGCCTCCATGCATACAGTCTACTATAGACAAAAACAAACATTCTATTGTGTAAATCTCCTAATGTGTAATTCTGTCAGCAGAGAACAGGAAACAAACAGCATTGCCAGAATTTTCAATAAACCTGTGAACAAGAAAACAAGTAAGCAAAGAAACAACCTGGGAAATAACAGTTGAAATTTCTTTCTTTTTTTTTTTTGAAACGGAGTCTCACTCTGTTGCCCAGGCTGTAGTACAGTGGCCGGATCTCAGCTCACTGCAAGCTCCGCCTCTCGGGTTTACACCACTCGCCTGCCTCAGCCTTCCGAGGAACTGGGACTACAGGCGCCCGCCACCTCGCCCAGCTAGTTTTTTTTTTTGGATTTTTTTAGTAGAGACGGGGTTTCACTATGTTAGCCAGGATGGTCTGGATCTCTTGACCTCGTGACTCCCCCGTCTCGGCCTCCCAAAGTGCTGGGATTACAGGCTTGAGCCACCGCGCCCGGCCAACAGTTGAAATTTCTAATTACACTGAGCATGACGGAACCTGAGGAATTACATATCTATATCTATATCTATATCTATATCTATATCTATATCTATATCTATATCTATATCTATATAGATAGATAGATATTGTTTGGTTTTGCATATAGCTTGCTCATTAAATTACAATATTAGTTTCTCATATGAGAATGAGATTTAAAATCTCACATGAGATTTTAAATAATTGTTACATTCTACATTTTAGATAATATTTTTAAAAATTATTTATATTAAAATGCATTTTAAATATTTAGTAACAGTTACCGTGAGATTTAATACTTTAATACCTCCTATGGGTTGTCTTTAAAATAATTTTTTCATACAAATTCCACTGTATCTGTATAGCACACATATAAAATTCATTCTCTTAAACATATTTTTGAAGGCCTGGCGTGGTGGCTCACGCCTGTAATCCCAGCACTTTGGGAGGCCGAGGCGGGCAGATCACAAGGTCAGGAGATCGAGACCACGGTGAAACCCCGTCTCTACTAAAAATACAAAAAATTAGCAGGGAACGGTGGCAGGCGCCTGTAGTCCCAGCTACTCGGGAGCTGAGGCAGGAGAATGGCGTGAACCCGGGAGGAGGAGCTTGCAGTGAGCTGAGATCCAGCCACCGCACTCCAGCCTGGGCGACAGAGCGAGACTCCGTTTCAAAAAAAAAACATATTTTTGAGTGTGATATTTATACTGTTTGAATGATGTACGTATACATTATTTCATGTATTGGACTAAATTATTCAATCTCTTAAAAGTAGTTAGTTTTGATTTGAAAGATTTTGAAGAATATATATTAGCTATACTTTGTCAGCCAAAAGTGTAGTTGCAAAACTATTTAATGAGCTTTCTTTTTTGCTCATTACAGAGTCCATGAAACTAAATATCAGTGAAGATTAGACTGTCAGTAAGACAACATTTTATTTCAATAGCAATGTGGTTATATGTTGATAGTATTAATAGATGGAATCAAAATAGTATCAAAATTACCATCATATTTAAACCAGGTATAGACATTTATATTATCATCAGTGTAAATATTATGAGAATGTTGTATAAATAAACCTGTTGGTGAAATGTATCTAATCATAAACCAGAAAGAAAAATGTTTCACTCAAATATGTTTTATGCTTTTTAAGTTGGTTTTTTAGTCTCTTTGGAAATATTAACAAAGTGGAATATTTTCATTATTTAAATAAATTTTCTGTGCTTTTGAATCATACATCTGTGGATTGTGTGCAATATTTTTTGTTGTTGTTATTGTTGCTGTTATCATTTGTTTGCCTAACTTAATGGCTCTAATGAAAAGTGTCTCTATTGTTAAAATACCTCATGTTTTTATTTTTATTTGGGGAGCAATATCAATTTTTGCAAAGAGAATAAACTATATCAGACACTGAAATATGTGACCTGTATGTATTATGTCATCCAATCCTTATAATTATTCTGTAAGATTCATATTGTCAATGTTATCATAAATGACAAAACAAGTTCAGTGGTAATTTGCCCAAGGTCCTTCAACTAGAAAGTAGCAAGACATATTTTTACTGCTCTTTCTCTATTTCTGCATGTCCTATACGTCATCTTTAAATGACATTCTACCTCACACAGATGCATTTAATTTCAATATAAATTCTATATTTAGGTCATATTACATTCTATTTAAATTGTCAAACTCTGAGGATTGATTTTTTTTTTTTTTTCACACACTAAGGCCTAACTGTTACAATGGAAATGGGCCTCTTGTGAAGCAGCACACATTTAATGTTAAATAATGTTTGAATTCTTATCCTCTTATCAATTAGTAAAGTTCTGAAAATATGAGACATAGGCGAAGCAGTGTTGATTCATGAAGAGAATTATTTTAAATTATCTGTCGGTAATAATATTCTCAAAAGATCTTACAGAAGTAATTTACATCATAAAGTTTTTTGGCAATTGGAATGACACATATGTAGACTAATGATAAGCCTGAGAGAGAAGGTACAACAGAAAAGTGAAGAGCTAAATTAAAACTCTCAGACAATCCTTTCTTATATTTTATAGAAATTTATTTAGTGTGGTAAATGTGTATGTGAATATATACATATATATACTATTTAAGATACAAAATTAATTATAAATAATAAGTGTTTTATATTTGATATAATTCAAACCGATTCAACAGGAAAACAAAACAAAACAAAACAAAACTTAAATTTTTAACCAGAAATTACTTTTTCAACAAGGTTGTTGAGAAAAAGAAAATTAGAAAATTCTACTTATGTCCACGAGAGGGCAGTATTGAAACACCATAACATCTCAGATGGGCCTAGCATCAGGAAGAGAAAAAACAAAGAAGTACTTAACAGAGAAAAATGGATGCATGAAATAACTACACTTTTCTTCCTGAAGATTAAAGAATAAAATAATCTTAATTTAATATGATTGATATATTATCTGTTGTACTTCATAATTGTTGTAAAGGCCCCCTCATGTTGTTATTGATTAAATTTATCAAAATGTAAAGTCAGTAACAAGTAGAGGTCTATGCACTAAAAAGTTTTACTATATTATAAGCACTTTGTCTAGTTATTCTAAATGAACGTATCAGAAAAAACAATTTAAATACTACATACAATAGAAAAATTTTAAATACAATGGAGAGCTGATATTATAGGAGGATTTTACTATAGCCAAAAATTAAAAGGAAGAATTTAACAGGTAAGTACAAAGCTTTCTTTCACTCTGAAGATTCCTTACAAGCTCTGAAAGTCCTAAACTTTCACATTCTTGTTTTTTGGCATCAGGTGACAAGGGACTTCCCCAAAGATTAGAACAAGAAATACCCTCTTTCTTCCCATGATATGAAGCTAGAGGACTTACTACTATGTAAATTTGGACAAAAAATTAATCTTCCCTGCATGAGGGTGAATAATAATACATAATTATTTCAATTTTTTTAGAAAGACAGAGGACCAAACTTCCTAAGTTGCTGTAAGACAACTTAGATTCACTAGGAGTTGGCAGTCATGCAGACCCCTTCTAGGCTGACCAGCAGGAAGTCAGATCCCACAACAGCTGATAACAAAGCTTTGTCTGTCAGGCTTCATGTGGCAAGCTGCCCTCTCCACACTAAATTTGTATTTCTTCAACTTACGAGCGTGGCTGACTTTGAGGGTCCTTAGTCCTTGACTGCAACTTCCTCTGAAAGATAAGAACACCCTTGCTATGCACCCAGCATGGTGTGGAAAGGGCAGCTTCCCCCATAGCAACTGCCAGGCAAAATCTTGTAATTGTCAATGACTGGGTCTGAAGGTTCAAGCGTACAATTTTGGCCTGGAGCCAGAATCCTTAGTTTCCAATTTTCAAACCTGGAACAATTTGAACAGCAAAATAAAGAATGCAGTATTGGATTATAAACCACATTTAAAATAAATATCCAGGAGAATATACTAGCATAAATAAAAGATAGAATAAATAAATAAAAGAGGGGAGAAATTCTCTTTATAGAAAATGTCCTAATAATATACACAGATACTCCCCTCCAGCAGGTGAAACTAACTTACCTCCACTCCCCTCTCCTATCAGTTGAAGTTAGTCATTTCTTTCCAGAGAATAAAGAATAGAAAGGAAAAATTAGTAACTTTATAGCAGAGAAACATATCAGACTCTACATTAACCAAGCAAACAAGGTTAACATCATCAATCATAAGGCATATTGATATCATTTGCCTCCTTGTTTTGTAAGATTAAAAAATTCTTCTGATGGTGGGACACAATCTCATGACAAGCAGGTAAGGAAAATAGCATAAATTTTTGTTCCCTATGGCTGTAAATGAGAAAAGGCTGCCACACAGGGAAACAGAGAGGGTTACGCCCGAGTACAGGTAACGGCAGACTAAAGCTGTAGGGGCAGCTTATACATGGCAAGAAGGATGGTGCTAGCCAAATTGTGACCATTTCATGAGGACTGGTGAATTTAAAGAATAGCTCAGGCTCTGGGGTAGAGAAACTGTCTGTAGTTGACAGAGAACTGGCCCTGGGGTTATGAGGGTAGGTGCACAGTATTCTGGTGTGAGAGCTCGATGACGGAAGTGGTTTGGGGGTGTACTTATTCAGCTGCTCAAATAGGGGAAGTGTTGGGCTGCTAGTCAGGGCCTCAAAATTAGGCCAAGAAAGCATATATACATATATGATATGTACATATTATATTAAATATATATACATATTATATGCATATCATACATATATTATATACATACAATATATGCACATAATATGTATATATGCATATAATATGTATGATATGCATAAAATACATATATATTTAATATAATATATGCGTATATATGCATATCATGCATAAATATGTACGATATGCATATAATATGTATATATATTTAATATAATGTGTGTGTGTGTGTGTGTACCTGTAATATGATATGATAAAAAAGGTAGTTTTCCTTAGTGATATTCTTCCCCAAACTCATAACCCCAACCTTATCTTCAGGAAGCATATCAGAAAATCCCAAATTGAGGGATGTTCTACAAAATATCTGGCTAGTAATATTTCAAAATTGCCAGTGTCATTGGAAAACAAGAACAGACAGAAACTGTCACAATTCAGAAGTGACTAAGGTGTCATGAAGACTAAATGCAAAAATGTGGACTGCATATTGAAAGAGAAAAATAATACTAATGGAAAAAGGAGAGCTGTATAAAGTCTGTAGTTTAGTTCTTAGTTATATGCCAACTTTGTTTTTTTTTTTTTTTTTTAGTTTTGCAAAATATGTCACAATATGTGCTATAATCTGAATGTCTATCTCCCTCCAAAATTCCTGTGTTGAAATCCCCACCCCAAAGCAGGTGGAGCCTCTGAGAGGTTATTAGTTCATGGGGCAGAGGCCCCATGAAAGGAATTAGGGCCCTTATACTAAAGGCCTAAAAGCCACCCCATCCCTCTTACTCCTTCTTAACAGCCACCCCTTCCCCAATGTGAGAAAACAGTGAGAAGGCAACAGTTCGGAACCAGAACACAAGCCATCACCAGATACCAAGTCTGCTGGCACCTTTATCCTAGATTCCCCAGACTTATTATTTTCTGTGAGAATTAAATTTCTCTTTTCCATAAGTTTTGCTACAGCAGCCAGAACCAACTAAGATATTTTGTAACATGGTAACACTAGATGAAAATCAGTGAAGGCTATATAGGAATTCTCTGCACTATGAAAATTAAAAATATTTATCAGAAAAATTCTTCAACAAAAAAAAATTAAATGAATGCTTCAGGAACAATAAGATATGAGCAAAAATGTGGAAATATATGTGTAAAACTAAGGAAACATTGATTATATAAAAGAATACTAATATTCTGGTTTTTTATATTGAAATTGTATTGAAAGTAAAATACTGAAGCCAACTTTACACTATTCAAGAGTGGGTGACAAGAAAAATGGTTCTTAAAGGAGGGTGATAAAAATAATGTTTAATCATACATTACCTACACATGAATATAGCTGTGTTAAAGACTTAAG
This sequence comes from Piliocolobus tephrosceles, assembly GCF_002776525.5. NCBI lineage: Eukaryota > Metazoa > Chordata > Mammalia > Primates > Cercopithecidae > Piliocolobus > Piliocolobus tephrosceles. The sequence continues at coordinate 1,232 of NW_022293143.1, read as the reverse complement.
GGAAAAAAAATGAATGTACTACTTCTATATTGGTAAAAGGAAGGAAAGAAAAATTTCAATTCTTTCAACACATCATATTGCATACCTAATATAAGCCCAACATTGTTTAGAATTGAGATACAGCATGGAAAAAAAAAACAGACAAAAGTATATGTCTTTGTGGAAATTTGAATCTACTTGTGAAATATGCAACACATAAAATTAATATGTATATAATATGGTATATTAGAACATGAAACTTTCTATAAAGGAAAATAAAACAAAAGAAGAGTAAGGAAAAAATAGGGGTGAGTATTAATTCAAGTAACATGGTCAGGGGAGATTTTGAGATGAAAACATTTGAGAAAAAGAAAGAGCTACAAGAATGACTCATGTGGATGTGAGGGCTGAGGGAGACAAACCATTCCAGGCAGAGGGAAAAGCAATGCAGAGACCCTAAACATGTACCAGGCATGTCCCTGGCATGTAAGGAATCCCAAATTGCTGAGTCAGCCTGGAATAGAGAGAGTATTAATAAAATTGTGAGAAATAAGGTCAATGACATAAGGGGACAGTTCAGAAAGGTCCCCGTAAATAATTGTAAGGACTTCAGATTTTATTCTGAAAAATATGGGATTGCATTGAAAAGATCAGAACAAGGTACATATTCAAAGCTGCATTTAAAAGAAACATTCTAGGCCGGGCATGGTGGCTCACGTCTGTAACCCAGCACTTTGGGAGGCTGAGGCAGGCAGATCACCTGAGGTCAGAAGTTTAAGACCAGCCTAGCCAACATGGTGAAACCCTGTGTCTATTAAAAATATAAAAATTAGCCAGGTGTGGTGGCACGTGCCTGTAATCACAGCTACTCAAGAGACTGAAGCAGGAGAATCACTTGAACCCAGCGGGCAGAGGTTTCAGTGAGCCAAGATTGTGCCACTGCACTCCAGCCTAGGCAACAGAGCAAGATATTGTCTCAAATAAAAAAATTTTAAAAATAAACATTCTGTTTATCATGCTGAGGCTAATCTAGTAGCAACAATGTGAAAAGTCTGTGGCTTGTTTTTTGTTTTCTTAATGATGTCTACTGAAGCACAAAAGGTTTTAATTTTCATAAAATGCAATAATCAATTTTTATCTTATTATTCATGCATTTATGCTGAATCTAAGAAATGTTTGTCTACCTCAATATCAGAAATATTCTATGCATAGATTCTTCTAGTTTTATAGTTTTAATTGTTCTATGTAGGAGT
>NW_022293141.1:0-1134 GCF_002776525.5 Piliocolobus tephrosceles | reverse complement strand
CAACATGCAACTACTTTTATAAGGGCTTTTTTTTTTTTTTTTTTTTTTAAATAAATGTAATTATCCAGGCTGCGGATATATTTAAAAATATATTCATATAAAGATGTGTTATTTTATGTATATATATATATATATATATATAAGCATTTGTAAGTACATTTTTCTTCTTTTTAGAAACAAGAACACTCGGATTCACACATAAGTAAAAATATATTGACACAATGAAAAAAAAAAAAAAAAAAAAGTTTCTCGTTTTAGTTTTACATTAAAAACGATTTGGAAGTCTTATACATGTTATAACATAACTTTTTTTTTTTTTTTTTTTTTTTTTTTTAATCTCAAATAAGAATTATCATTTTAAAAAAAATATTGTCAAAAAATACAAGACAGAGCGCGTTTTTTCGCTTTGCGTTGGAAATATATATGGAGGAATTAGTATAAAAGAAAATTAGAAATATATGTATATGTACACGTATATGTAGATATATGTATATGCATGTATAAGTAAATATATGATATATTATATGTATAGGTATGTATATGTAGGTATTTACAAACAGAGCACATGTACTAGTTTGCAAAAAAAAAAAAAAAAAAAAAAAAGGGGGGGGGTAAATTAGTTGTCAATTTTTTGCTTTTTTTTTTTGGGAGAAACCTTTTTTACATCATAATACTAAAAAGTGAAAAAATTTTGCTTATTTTTCTTTTCACTTTATTAAATATATGCACATGCATATACATATATATATATATATATATATATACATATATGTATATACCATTATCGTGTACTCCCTTTGCAATAAAAATCCCTCGCTAATAATTTACTACATGAACTTCATACTGAGAAACGTGTTGCCCAATAAATGGCGATACATTTGGTATATTCAAATCTATACATATATTTGAGCAATTTTTTGTTAATTTACCTGCTGTATAAAATAAATAAGCAAGTAAATATATAAACATATAAATAATTAGATGAATAAACAAATAGATATATAATTAATGGCTATATCGGTGTTATTTTATTTTATCTTAATTTATATAATATATATTTTTTTTAACATAAATTTTATATATTAAAAAAAAATAAAATAAAATAATATATATATATATATATATATAAAGCAT
>NW_022293138.1:0-1018 GCF_002776525.5 Piliocolobus tephrosceles | reverse complement strand
ATGTCACAGAAAAATGTTTTATGCACTTGTCTAATTGTCATTATATGAAACGTATAAAACTTTTTAGCTGCATATATTTATATTTTTTCCTATGTTATGTTAAGTGTCTTTTTTTACTTTTTTGTATTTTATATATTATTAAAAATATAAAAATAACAGTATAGAAAAGGTATATCCAACATATTTTTTTATTTTATTTTTTTTACTTTTATGTATTATTTTGAAACAATATAATAAAAATGAAGATAAGTTGTTTTATTTTTATATTCACAGTTATTCTCTTTGTAAATTATGTATTTTCATATAAAAAACAAATGGATAATAATATTATAGAAAACTTACAACCCGTCGCATTAATCAAGAAAGTACATATATATATATATATATATTTAAACGTACATACATGTGTGTGTATTATATATAACTACTGTCATTCCATTTTTTTTGCTTTTTTTAACTTAATTTTAGCCAATTAACCTGTTTATGTTAACTTAGACCGCCATGTGTATTCATTTTTTTTCTCTTTTATTTATTCATTTATTTATAGCCAAGTTTTACACAAAGTAATAAACCACAAACTATAGATTTAAATAAGGTGAGTCATATAATTTTTTTTTTTTTTTTTGGCAAATGTTTAATTCAGACATCAATTTTTTAAACAAGCATATGCGTAATTTTTGATGTAGAAATTTATTATTAAAACTAGAATAAAATTCATTACTTACATTTATTTATATGTATATACATATTTAGACATATAAACTTCTTGTGTACATAATATTAAAACACATGAACTTATAAAAATTTTGTTCTTTTCTTTTTTGTTTTTAGTTAAAAATTTTGATTAAAAGCTCATTAATTTTTATTCACCATAAGGATGTTGCTAAAAACCGTGAAAAAATATCTAGCCTTTTGATTATCACTGATGTTTACCCTCAAAAGGAACTGGCAGAGTTAAATCAATTTTTAAAAACTCAGTAGGCATATCTATATATAAATAGTTTATAAAAAAACCACT
>NW_022293137.1:0-1088 GCF_002776525.5 Piliocolobus tephrosceles | reverse complement strand
ATAATATATATTTTTTTTTTTTGAACTATTAAATTGATTTGAATGTGGTGTAAAATACGGAATGTTTTTGTTTAAAAAACCTTAAGTACGTTATGTGCTAAAATAAAAGTGTTGACGTACGTGCAACTCTCCAAAGTTTTCACATGTTCTAATAAAATGAGCAACTTTTAAAATGAACTACTCAAATATTTTTTTTTTTTTTTTTTTTTTTTATGTTTTACTGATATATATCTATTTAGAAAAAAAAATAAGCATGTCAATTTTTTTTTATTTTATGCATTCATGCCAAATTTTTCTTTTTATACATATAAGCATATAATGTGCATACAAAAATACGTACATAATATATATGCATGCACATTTATATAATACTAAACCTAACAAAAAAAAAAATAAAATAAAATAATATAAAAAAAAAAAAAAATAATAATGTGCTAAAAAAAATATTAACTCACATATATTTTAATAATTCATTATACAGGACAAATAATAAAATAAAATAATTTTCAAAAAATAAAATGCATAAACAATTTAAGTTGTAACATTTTTTTTTTTTTTTTTTTTTTTTTTTTTTTTTTTTTACATTAGACAAATATTATTTAAAAATATTGACCTATTTTCCTACATTAAAAATAAGCAACTACATATACTTTTTATAATTAATTAACATACACATATATGTAGGTTTATGTGTTGATGTGTTTATTTATGTGACTTTTTTTCTTTCTTTTTTCCTTTGTTTCTTTCTTTTTATTTTTTTATTTTTTTTTTTTTGTATTTGGGGGGGTGTAAAGGGGAAAAGAAAAGATTTACCTATTTCGATAAAAAAAAAAAATAAATAAATAAATAAAAAAAAAAAAAAACTTAATTTTTTATTAAAACATAAAAAAGGAAAAAATAATAAAATAAAATGCTTCAAAGATCGTCATAAGATTATATTTTAGACGCTCAATAAAAAGTAAATATATATTTATAAGAAAATATTATTTTATGTTATTATGAACATTTAAATACTTTTTATCAATTCGTTATAGAGGAATACAAACAAAACTGGCGTATAACTTGAATGACAGATTGCGTATGAATAT
>NW_022293132.1:9444-11304 GCF_002776525.5 Piliocolobus tephrosceles | reverse complement strand
TGTCGCCCAGTCCGGAGTGCAGCAGCGCCAGCATAGCTCACTGCCAGCTAGACCTCTGGGCTGAAGCAATCCTCCTACATCAGCCTTCAGAGTAGCTGGGACTACCTGCCTGCAGCCCACCACGCTGGGCTAATCTTTGTGGTTTTTGCTTTGTTTCTCCGTTCTGGGTTTCGGGTGGGCACGGTGGCTCACGCCTGCAATCCCGGTACTTTGGGAGGCCCAGGCAGGCGGATCACCCGAGGTGGGGAGCTGGAGATCAGCCCGGCCAACATGGAGAAACCACATCTCTACTAAAAAAAAATACAGGGCTGGGCGCGGTGGCTCAAGCCTGTAATCCCAGCACTTTGGGAGGCCAAGACCATCCTGGCTAACACGGTGAAACCCCGTCGCTACTAAAAATACAAAAAACTAGCAGGGCGAGGTGGCGGGTGCCTGTAGTCCCAGCCACCCCGGAGGCTGAGGCAGGAGAATGGCATAAAACCCGGGAGGCGGAGCTTGCAGTGAGCTGAGATCTGGCCACTGCACTCCAGCCGGGGCAAAAGAGCAAGACTCCATCTCAAAAAAAAAAAAAAAAATTAGCCGGGCATGGTGGCTCTTGCCTGTAATCCCAGCTACTCAGGAGGTCGAGGCAGGAGAATCACCTAAACCCGGGAGGCAGAGGTTGTGGTGAGCTGAGATCGCACCATTGCACTCCATCCTGGGCAACAAGAGCGAAACTCCGTCTCAAAAAAACACCAAAAATGAGACCGGGTTTCACCACGTTGCCCAGGTCGGTCTGAACACCCAGGCTCAAGCGATCCGCTTTGCTCAGCAGTCCAAAGTCCTGGGACTCCAAACGTGAGCCACTACGCCAGGCCCATTCATTCCTTTCTGATTAATAAATTAGGCCTTGCATGCTGGCTCACGCCTGCAATCCCAGCACCGCCGGAGGCGGAGGCAGGGGGATCACCTGAGGTCAGGAGTTCAAGATCAGCGCGACCAACACGCAGAAACCCCATCTGTACCAAAAAAATAAAACCAAAATTAGCGGGCATGGTTGCCCATGCCTGCAATCCCAGCCACTCGGGAGGCTGAGGCAGGAGAATCACCTAAACCAGGGAGGCGGAAGCCAGGGTGGGCCGAGACCGCACCACTACACTCCAGCCTGGAAAACAAGAGCGAAACTCCATCTCAAAAAAAAAAAAAAAAAAAAAGGCCCAGTTTCACCATGTTGCCCAGGCCGGTGTGGAACTCCTAGGCTCAAGCAATCTCCTGCGCTCAGCCATCCACAGTCCTGGGATCACAAGGGTGAGCCACCACGCCAGGCAGATTCATTCCTTTCTGATTAATAAATTGGGCCGGGCTTGGTGGCTCACGCCTGCAATCCCAGCACCCCCGGAGGCTGAGGTGGGTGGATAACCTGCGGTCGGGAGTTTGAGACCAGCCTGACCAACATGGAGAAACCCCCTCTCAACCAAAAAAAATTTCGCAAGGCATGGTGGCTCACGCCTGCAATCCCAGCCACTGGGGAGGCAGAGGCAGGAGGATCACTTAAACCTGGGAGGTGGAGGATGTGGTGAGCGGTCATTGCACTCCAGCCTGGGCCTTGCTCCTGGTGAGCCGTCATTGTACTCCAGCCTGGGCCTTGCTCCTGGGATTACACAGTGAGGGTTAATTTTATGTGCCAACTTGACTGGGCTACAGGGTGCTCAGATTAAACATTGTTTCTGGATGTGTTTGTGTTTCCACATTAGCTTTTGAGTAAGTGAGTTCAGTAGTAGATGGCCCCATGGAGATGGACATCATCCAACCTGGTGAGGGCTTGAGTAGAACAAAAGGAGGAAATAGAAATTTGCCCTTCTTTTTTTTTTTTTTTTTTTT
>NW_022293132.1:0-9344 GCF_002776525.5 Piliocolobus tephrosceles | reverse complement strand
GAGACAGTCTCGCTCTGTCGCCCAGGCTGGAGTGCAGTGGCCGGATCTCAGCTCACTGCCAGCTCGGCCTCCCGGGTTTACGCCATTCTCCTGCCTCAGCCTCCCGTGTAGCTGGGACTACAGGCGCTCGCCACCTCGCCCGGCTAGTTTTTCTTCATATTTTTAGTAGAGACGGGGTTTCACCGCGTTAGCCAGGATGGCCTCGATCTCCTGACCTCGTGATCCGCCCATCTCAGCCTCCCAAAGTGCTGGGATTACAGGCTTGAGCCACCGCACCCGGCCAATTTGCCCCCTTTCTTTCTGCCTCTTTCCCTGTGCTGGGACATCTCATCTCATCTCCTCCTGCTGCCCGGGGACTGGGATGTACCATCAGCTCTCCTGGTTCTCAGGCCTTCTGACTTGGACAGAATTAAATCACCAATTTTCCTGAGTGTTCCAACTTCCAGATGGCACATTCTTTGCCTTCATAATGATGTAAGCCATGACCCCATAATCAATCTCTTTTTAAGAAAATGTGGCACATACACATCAAGGAAGACTACGAAGCTATAAAAAGGAATAAAATCATGCCTTTTTCAGCAACATGGATGCAGTTGGAGGCCATGATCCTAAGCAAACTAAACCAGAGACAGAAAACCAAATACTGCATGTTCTCACTTATAAGTGGAAACTAATAATTAAGTCCTAATTCCTAGAACCTGTAAATGTTACCTCATTTGGAAAAAGCATCTTTTCAGGTATGATTAAGTTAAGGATCTTGAGGAGAGATATCCTGGATTGTCTCCGTGGGCATTAAATCCTGACACATGTATCCTTATAAGAGGGAGATAAAGGAGATTTAACTTCAGACAGAAGAGGAGGAGGCCCTGTGACCACGGAGGCAGAGCCCAGAGTGGTGGAGCTGCAAGCCAATGAATGCCAGCAGCCACCAGAAGCTGGGAAAGTCAAAGGATGGATTTTTCCCCTTAGCCTCTGAGAGCACTGGCTCTGCCGATACCTAGATTTCAGCCCAGTGGTACTGATTTTGGACTTCTGGTATCCATAACTGTAAGAAAACAAATTTCTGTTGTTTTGAGTCACCCAAGTTTTGGTAATTTGCTCTAAGAGCCACAGAAAACTAATATACCTGCCTACCTGGGTCCAGCTGTGTCCTGTGACTCCTGCTTTCCTGGGACAGGCAGGCTGCTCCGTGCCTGCTGGCCTTCCTCCTGGGTGCTGAACGCTGAAAGCTGCTCCCTACCTGCTGGCCATTCCGTTTGGTGCTGGACAGCGCTCACATTATGGAATCCACTGGCCCTGTGAAAAACATCCGCAAATGTTACCAGGAGAGGGATTAGTTCTTTTGTTGGCCACCCTTGTTGTTGTTTATGCCTTAACATCTGTGCTTCCAAGATCCCTTCTCTCTGTCTTCATCGATGCCAAGAAAGCAGTCACCTTTTGTCTTTCTTTGCCTCTCAGCAAGTGGCATGTCTCCATGTCACTTTAAGCATCAAGCACAAGGAGCCCAATAAGATGCTGAGAAGTGTCTGCCTGCAAGGTGACAAGGTGGTGGAGACATTCTCAGCCGGTAACTCCAGGGCTCAGTAAAACAGCTACAGGAAACCGAAAGTTCAAAATGCTGAAGTGAAAAATGGGAGATCACAACGAAGGGAAACACAAGCCCCTTCTTTTGAAAATATTATGGTGATAATGCACAACATAAAATTTACTGTATTAACCATGTGTAGGTATACAGTGCAGTAGTGTTAAGTGTATGCATGCTGGTGAGGAATGAGTTTCTAGAACTTGCTCCTCTTGGAGATCTGAAACTATACCCACTATACAACAACTCCATCTCTCTCCCCTGGCTTCCGGAAACGACCGTTCTATTTTCTGTTTCTATAAGTTTGACTAATTTCAAACCTAATGTAAGATCAATCGTACACTATTTGTCTTTGTGTGACTGGCTCATTTCAATTAGTATAACGTTTTCAGGGTTCATCTCTGTTGCAGCATGTGACAGGGCTGCTTTCTTTTTTAAGGCTCATAATATTGTAATATTCCATTGCATGGATAGACCACATTGATTTATTTAGTTAGGTGATTAATTAGTTATTGAGACAATCTCACTCCGTTGCCCAGGCTGGAGTGCAGTGGCACGATCATGGCTCACTGCAGTCTGAACCTCCCATTCTCAAGCGATCCTGCCGCCTCAGCCTCCTGAGTAGCTGGGACTACAGTCACATGACAGCATGCCTGGATATTCATCTTTCTGTGTAACTGGTTGAGAAACAGGGAAGTAACAGGAAAGAAACTATCTCAGAATATATGGTGGCAGCAGAAGAGAATATGAGACACATTTTCCTCACAGAGCCTTGAAGAATATGACGATAGTTGAGGGCCACGCTGTTGTCTTAGAGTGAAGTGAGGAGAACCTACATTGGTTTGGTAGTCATGGGAATGGCTGGAGGAATGAAATGTGAAAGCTCATTGGCGGCAGAATCAAAATGTCTTGGTCTTTGTAGTCAACTATTAAGTGAGGAGGAGGAATTATTGGCTGACAGAAGAAGTGAAAAATGTGAAATATCAATAAAACACAAAGCTCATGATTTTAGTCAGGGTAAAGCTTAAGCACTGTGTGATTCTAGATAGATTATTGAGCAGTTTTGTTCCATGTATTTTATATCCCACATCTTCTAGCTATGACCCTATTTCTTTGTTTCTTGACATAGCCAAACGTTTTTTAAACTAACAGCTTTATTGTGATACAGTTTTTGTATGATAAGCCTCACCCTTCAAGCGTACAGTTCAGTGGTTTTTAGTGTATTCAGAGTTACACAACCATTACCACTCCCTAATTTCAGAACATTTTCATCTCCCCAAAAGGAAACCCCGTGCCCATTAGCAGTCACTTCCTGTACCCGTCCCCCTCACCGTTGATCCTGGCAACCTCTGGTCTAATTTCTGTCTGTAGATTTGCCTATCCTGGGCATTTCATATAAATAGAATCATACAAAATGTGGCATTTTGTGACTGGCTTTTCTTTACAGTGATTATAAATCAAATGCCTGAAGAGGCTAAGCTTAGGATAGTGTTTGCTGTACAACTTTCACAACTGAATTTTTTAAAGTTGCGGATCACAAGGTCAGGAGATCGAGACCATCCTGGCTAACCCGGTGAAACCCCATCTCTACTAAAAAAAAAAAAAAATACAAAAAATTAGCCAGGCGTGGCGGCAGGCACCTGTAGTCCCAGCTAATCAGGAGGCTGAGGCAGGAGAATGGTGTGAGCCCGGGAGGCGGAGCTTGCAGTGAGCCGAGATGGCGCCACTGCACTGCAGCCTGGGCGACAGAGCGAGACTCTGTCTCAAAAAAAAAAACAAACAAAAAAAAGAAAATATGACTGTGTCTGTATATATGGCATATTATCTTTAGATGACCCTTACTTCAATTATTAAGAATTTTTTCCCCTAGTAATCTTCAACTGTCTCAATATTCAGCAGGAAACCCTTGGAGACAAAGAGCAGTAGGAATTTGGAACACACATTGACAAAATGAATGTCATTTAATTTAGTACAGTAGTAAAGTCAGACACTTTTAGGTGTCGATGCTGCTGAAAGTGTATATTAAGGAAAAGTTTACTTACTTTTGGTGGAGGTGCTAGAACTACTTCTGTCTTGTGTTTAGATTTCAACAAACCTTTGCATAGGTATTATGTGGTTGTACAAATGTACTTTCTTTTGACCTGAAAATGCAAAAACTTCCTTTCTTCCCACTTTCTGAGACTCTGCAACCTTAAAGGAAGAGTGGGGTACTTTAAAGGAAAGGTGGTGGCGGCTGGGTAATGGGTACAAATGTCTACTGTATACTTCCTTTCCCAAAACAAGTCCCTGTCTGCCGTCAGCATTTCCAAAATGTGAAGATCAAGTGTGGTGTTAACTCATTAACTAATCACTAGACTTTGAGTGGTTGTGGAAGCAAAATCTCAGTGAGTGCCTGGATGTTCTAGTTCTGTTCAATCAGTGAGTGCACATTGTATATACAATAGTCTCTTAGCCCAGTGGCAGATTTAAGGAGTGGGAGATAGATTTCTATGTTTCAGAAATGAAATATATAAAGAATAAAAATTTGTAATCCCATGGTTCTTTGCCTGAGTTTAATTTTTTGGAGAGTTTTTCTTTTAGATTTTCTTTCCCTTCCATTAAACTGTTACTTCGAAAGGTCCTAGGGTTTGGGGAAAGCAAGTGGGAAAGACACTGGCTTGGATTCTCCAGGACAAGGGAGTGAAGAGGACTTCTTGCCCTCATTTTATTATTGAATAATGTGATGAGAACAATTATTAAGGTGAATAGTCTACAGTAGAAGTTTTTCGATGCCTTCTCTGCAAAACAATTCGGTTTAGTCAACACAAGGATGCCTTTGGTTAGCTGGAATGGAAGATGTGCAGGCGAGAGTGGTCTTGGCAAGTCTTCTGGGGGGAAATACAGCATTTGGAAGGGTGGGAAGCAGAAGGAATCTCAGGCAAGGGAAATGTTTGGGCAGAGCCCCAGGGGACAGAACAGGTTGTGGGGGACTTGGTGTCCACATAGACCTAATTAGTGGTCTTAGCTTTTGTGTTTTCAAAATTACCACAGTTTGTGTTCTAAAACTGTCATTCCCGTGATTTTATTGTAGGCATGCTATCTGTGTATTTTTCAATTTAAAGGAACAGTAAAGGAGAAATGAAATTATTTTGTTTGAGAAAGAGTTAAAAGGTTAAAACATCTTGATACAAATAATTTTCTAATGGGAGATTTGGTACACCCGCAGAAGTTGACTCTGGTTCAGAGAATAGTCTTCAGATCAAGAAAGGACTTCAGGAGGGTAAGGTCAGTGCTGTTGTCAGACGAAAAACTGTTGGCCATCACAGGATGGGAGAGAAAGTTTCAGTTGTAAAGAATACTCAAATGCCATGTAAGGAAATGGGTTCTTCTGCCCCTATTCTTTGAAATATTTAGGGTTAAGTTCTTAGTTTTTGACATCATAAAAATGTCAAAGTATCCTGTTCTAAGAGCCATTTCAAACAATTGACTAGAATTTCAGAGCAATTACATGAGAGTAATACCATCAGAATTTTAAAATTACTCATAGCCCTATATCCCTAACAAGTATGTTCATGCTTGCATGTTCTCATCTTTACTGTGTGCTTGCCTTCTTAGTAATGGCATGTAGAAACTGTTTAAGTAGGAATAATTCTCGAGATAATTTTGCATGTTTCCTTTTTTCTCTGTAAGGTATGTATTGGGTAGAAGAGCATTATGTATGGAACTTCTCATGAAACAGGTGATTTTCTTATACTCAATTTTCACCCTCAATAGAGTGTTTTGATTATGTAAGCTAGATTTAAGCTAGATTCTCTTAAAGAAATTTTAGTGTTTGTTTTTTTTTTTTTTCATAGCCCCTACTTTCAAGAATGAAAGAGGTCAACCAGTAAAAGGAGATTGTACTTGGTGCTGAATCTATGCTAGGATCAGCATTAAGAGTGACCTTTATTTAAGGTTGTAATTTGCTCATGGTTGGGCACTTAGAACGTCAGTTTGTTGGTTTTTGTGAGATTCTGGAAACGGTCCAATTTTACTTTTTCCCCTTGTCTCCAGACGTTTTAACACTGATCTGCTGCTGTTGAGGTATTTGCCATCTTGTTAGGCCTTCTCAAGTGGGAATCAGGAATGCTACTGTGTTCCAGAGATGTTTTGTTCTTCCTGTAGGGCTGAAGCAGTGCCTACTCAATAGAACCGGTCATCGTGCAAAGAAATGCCACCTGACTCAAAGGCAAAGCCAGAGTGCAGCTTGGAGCAAAGAAGGTACTTTTATTAAGAATTTTATATAAACCATAAGATATATTTTATATTACTTTGTGCACCTTCTTCTTAATTCTTTTTGAGAGAATTCATTTCATTTTCATTTGGTTTGTTTTCTTCTTGTGACAAAGATGATCTATAGAAAATATAGAAGTATAAAAAAGTTAAAGATACTGATAATCGCTTAGTGATTTAGTATCTTCTTGTTTAGTCTTTGTTATATTTACTGTAGACAAACATATCTCCAGTTGTAAATTCATTATTGGTATGTATACCCTAGTAAGTTAAAAGTTATATGTACTTTGAAGTTTTGCAAAGTTGAGTTCATATTATAGAATTAATTCCTGATGAACTTTTACGTGCTAGGCACCAGTCTTTTTTTTTACTTATTTATTTGTTTATTTATTTATTTTTACATTTTTCCCCCCTCTGTGCCTATGCTTACCAAGTCTTTTTAATTTTTACTTTTTTTTCCTCTTTCAATCCTCTTAAGAACTTAAAAAGAGGTTATTACTAATATCTGCATCTTGTGGATGAAGTAACTCAAGGTCGATAACTTATCCAAGGTCACAGGTGGCAGAGCAAGGATTAAAACCAGACAGTCTGGCTGCCCAAGGCCCAACCAAGAGGAGCTGAGAGCAAGCCACGGGGCAGAAGGATGTTGTTCAGGCTGGTTTTCTGTTCAGTTAACATGAAACACGGGCTGTAACCTTAATTCCAGGACATTACCGAGAAAGCCTTCCAAAGCCATAGGTTTTTTACCATGAGCATGACTTTTAGCAAGAGTTTGTGGTTTAAAGGCCACATGGTGCTCTAACAAGCTTCCGTTCACGCTTATGGAGGGACTGGTAGTAGAGCTAAACAGTGAAATCCTGGAGCATGCAGCCTTTAGGGCAGGTTCTGACCTATTTCTGTGGTCAGGAAAGACACCTGTCTTTCCCTGCTGCCCACAGTCTCCAGTTATTCACCTTCAGAATTTCCTAGTCTGTGATCACATTCAGATGAGAGATCTGTTTTGTTTTTTCCAAGGTAGGAGGAAGGGAGTCACCAACAATACTAAGCAGTCTAGTCTTCTGTGTATGAATGAGCAAAGTTGGGGAGCCAAATTTGTGAACCTTGTGTAATCCTGACACTTTCCAAGAGCATTCAAGAGAATGTCAGGATTACGCTTGGTGGTAAAGTGGGCTTATGTTAGTTGTCTCCACAGCTCACATCAAAAGCAGACACAGATACTTTTTGTAGGAAATTATCTCTAACTTAAGCCTGTAGGATTCCCAAAGATTAAAAGCAGGCAACTATGAATTCAGTGAAATCATAGCATTCAAGTAGTCAACCCAACATACTTGAGAATTATCAGAAACAATGAATAATATGTTTCCCAAAGACTATAGGTTTCGGAATTACCAGATACAGAACACAGATTTCAAATATTAGAATTATGAGAAAACAGTTACACGTGAAGTCTAATATATGTAAAAAAAATTCACTCATAAAATTGAGGAAGCAGTAAGACCACCAGGAATGATGAGGAAGACCTGAAAGGAAAATGGAAGAAATAGAATTTACAGAAATAAAACATATAGCTGGGCAGGGTGGCTCACACCTGTAATCCCAGCACATTTTGGGAAGCTGAGGTGGGAGCATGGCATGAGCCCAGGAGTTGGAGACAAGCCTGGGCAACACAGTGAGAACTTGTTTCTACAAAAAAATACCTCACCACCACCACCAAAAAACAAAAAAAATAGCTGGGTGTGGGGCACCTGCCTATAGTCCCAGCTACTCAGGAGGCTGAGGTGGGAGGATCACTTGAGTTCAGGAGTCCGTGGCTGCAGGTTCGTACCACTGCAGTCCAGCCTGGGTGACAGAGTGAGACTCTGTCCCAGAATAAAATGAAATAAGGAAATAAAAAATGTAATTGTTGAAATAAGAAATTCAGTGGATGGATTTGACACTGGAAGAAAGAATTAATTGGTTAGACAATTCTCTCCAAAAAGTCAGTCAGTATGTTACACAGAGAGACCTGAGGATAGATGATAGAGCTGAAGTTGGTGGGGTTGAGGGGAGAGGGAGATCAGAATAAGGTCTAAAATAAATCTTAGTGGAATCCCAGGAGGAGATATTAAAATTATATTAGAAAGTGAGAGAGAGAGAAATAGAAATTCTTCCTTTGTTTCATTTTTTTGAGACAGAGTCTCTCTCTGTAGCCCAGGCTGCTGTGCAGTGGTGCGATCTTGGCTCACTGCAAGCTTCGCCTCCCAGGTTCATGCCATTCTCCTGCCTCTGCCTCCCAAGTAGCTGGGACTACAGGTGCCCGCCACCACGCCTGGCTCATTTTTTGTATTTTTAATAGAGACAGGGTTTCACCATGTTAGCCGGAATGGTCTTGATTTCCTGACCTCGTGATCCACCCGCATCAGGCTCCCGAAGTGCTGGGATTACAGGCATGAACCACCGCACCCAGCACAAAAGCTTTGTGTTTTTACAGATGTTAGACTTTTTTCTTGTTTAAGAAAAAAAAAAAAATCGTAACAATAACATAAGACAATAAAAGAAATGTTTCTCCAAAAAAGAGAAATCATTGTGATTATCTTATTGGAATGTTGGATAATATAGTCTGCTTCATTAACCATCAAGCATGCTTAGATTTTCCATTTTTATAGGCTCTGTATCTCAGTTAAGGCAATACTGGTAATTTTTGTACTGTATTTGAAGATGAAAAATACAGATCAAAATCAAAGACCTTGCATAGAAGCTGGATAATGAAGACAGCTCTGGAGGAACACATACACACACACAGACACACACATATATAAAGTATACACACTTTTTTTAAAAAAAAGTTTTAAGGCTTTTAAAACAAAAGCCAGCCCCTTCCCTCTCCCAGATTGGGCGGCCCCTTCCCTCTCTCAAGAGTGAGTGGGGACAGTGGTTGCATGGGCAGTTTTCCTTGTGAGCCACAGGTCCCTCTGGACACACTGCTGCTTGGCCACGCCCCAATTCCCGTTCATCTTTCTCATTGACCAATGGGCTTGGAGCATTAAGGCCACGCCCCTTTTCTGCATTCTACTGGAGCCCTGGTTACGCCTCCTCTGGTTCAGTTGCTCAGCTGCCTGGTAGGTGACTGGAGGCGTTGATCAGTGCTCGCTGGGATTTTGCTGACGTGGCCCCAATCCCGCTTCCCTCCCCACCCTGTGATGGCAGAAGAAACTCAACAGAGTAAATTGGCCTTAGCCAAGAAAAAGGTAAATATGCACCAGGTCATGGCTCCCCAACCTAGCCACAGAGCCCCTTTGACAACAAGACCAGTGCCAGAGTCGGTATCACTCCTGAGGCACACCAAACGGCCCCCCAACCCTGGCACCTCTGGGCTGCCCCCACCAAAGTCTTGTCAATCAGCCCTGACCCTTCAGCAAGAAGCCCAGTCCCTACCTTCACCAATCACCCCAGGGTGACTTTGGGTGTGTGATTCCTGGGACTTCCTGCTCCATTACTGGGCCCTCACCTCCTGCCTACCCAAACTTGACCT
>NW_022293129.1:0-1001 GCF_002776525.5 Piliocolobus tephrosceles | reverse complement strand
CCAATTCGCTTGTTTTTGATTTTTCCATTTTTTTAGACCATTCTTACCAACATTCCTTGGAATTATAAGTAAACGAAGATGCAAAAAAATAAAAAAAAGAAAAATAAGAAATAAAAAAACATTGAAGCTAGCTAATATATAGAAGCATCGATTACTTCACTTTTTTTTTTTTTTTTTTTTAATAGCATCCGGTAGTTTTCTTTATTTACATGCATTATATTTGAGTCGAAATAACATTAGCAAATTAATACAACTAAAACAAAAACAAATTAATAACAATGGAATATGTATTTATGTCGATGAAATGTAAGCTTATAAAAAAATGAAAAAAAACTATACCACTCATGCATGTACATATATGAAAAAAACACGCATGTATTATATATACATATCTTCATTCCTTTTTTTTTTTTTTTTTTTTGCCAAGGTATAAAAAAGAACAACCAAATGATTATGTATATTTAGTGAAAAAAACATTTTAACCAACAATTTTAACAGTATATTTAAGGAAAAAAAAGAGAAAAAAGGAAATAAAAAGAAATTATTTATTACGCTCTTGTTCATAGTACACCTTTTGTTTTAGTCCTTTCACATAATCGTATTGTTTTATCTATGCAAAAAAAATTTAAATTTTTTTTTTTTTTTTTTTTCTTAAGTAAATGTCTTTTTATTTCTTTTGTTCTGATTGTTTTCAATGCGTATTTTGTTGAATAATATATATGCATATAACTCACGTGTATACATGTTACCATATTAAAGACAAAGTATATAAAAATTCTACGTTTTATACATTGTATTAAATGCTATATATAAACTTCTGAGTCTTATTAGTAGTATAATTAAAAAAAAGAAAAACACTAATAGCAATATTAATGTATAAACAATATTATATAACATTTTACACTTAATTTAATAGTTTTAAATTACAAGTTTTCTAAATGAATTAAAAACAAAAATATGCATACATACTTATATATACATATTATAAAAAAAAAAAAAAG
>NW_022293128.1:0-1435 GCF_002776525.5 Piliocolobus tephrosceles | reverse complement strand
ATATGTATGTATAATTTATCAACTTAAAAAAAAAAAAAAAAAAAAAAATGAAAATAGTTAATAACTTTAAAACACAAAAATAGAACAAAAAATTAAAAGAGTTTATCTAATTATTTTATACTACTTTTACCGTTAGCTCAAAAAAAAAAAAAAAAAAAAAAAAAAAAAAAAGTGGATAAACAAAGCATGTTGTAATTTTTTTTTTTTTTTTTTTTTTACAATTCCATAGCTTAAAATTTAATTAAAAATAAAGTAAAATAAAATCAAAAATAATAGTTAAGCGTAATTTTGCATATTTAAAATATAAAATTTGTGTAGAATATGCAACAATCTTATAAATTCTGTTAATTTATATATCTACACACACTTGCATATACATACATACATACATACATACGTACATACATACATACCCTAGTAAACATTTTCAATTTTTAAAAAGTTAATATTATTTTTAATTCTATATTTTTTTTAATTTTTTTTTTTTGTTGTTGTTGTTTTTTCTTAATACATACTAAAAGTATCATATGATACATTTTTATTTACAGCTAAGCTAACTTAAAAAAAAAAAAAAAAAAAAATATGCTAAACACCCATTTAAGCAAACCCGAAGCTGACGTAGTGGTTTATGAGTATACAGATGTCTCAATGTGTGTGCGTTTATCAGAATATATATATCAATTTGAACCATGGTCTAAGGATTCGAGATATATTTTTTCGCATAAGGAAATGCAAAACGAAATTAATGAGCTAAATGCAATGATTAAATCGGAAATTCCATGGTTATAATAAAAAATGAAAGTATTGCTTGGAACGTTTATATATATATATATATATATATATGGACACGCACATACGCATATGTATACATATATTTGTGCATATGTTTGTATATAAAAAATATACGCGAATAAACGAATACACATATGTCATTATTTTATAATTTTTATTTTTTTAATATACCTATATTCATATTTTTTTTTTATAGGTTTTCGCCCATTTTCACTTCATCCTTCTCATTTTTCTTTATGGCTGCTGCCTTTTGGGGCTTATTTACATTTATATACATTATTGAAAATATAGACTTTGCATTTATTTGTTCTTGTTTCTTTTTAATTTCATTTATGCACTTTCTTATGTGCATGATATACAGACATTCAATCTCAAAAAATGTTGTTAACGTTGTTGAATGCCGAATTTCAGTTTTAAACACGAAATATAAAGATAGGCAAGTTAGTTTTAAGCTTATAAATCTTACTAGTTTTATGTCTAAACATTTAAAAATTTTACGTCTATTTAAAAGAAAATCATATTTTACTTTAAGAATTATATACAAGTATAGCCCAATAATTTAAAAAAAATAAAATAGCTATTTAGAAGATATATGTATATATTAATAGATTTTACATAGTAAATAATATTTTTAATTTTTTTT
>NW_022293121.1:0-4349 GCF_002776525.5 Piliocolobus tephrosceles | reverse complement strand
TATTCACTTAGGTTCACTGAAACTTGAGTGAAAAAATAAAAAAAAAATAGGTGGGTCAAATCTAATAAGATAAATTTATATTTTCTTTCTTATGTTCATCTGCATGATAAAGCTCTGCCATTTTCCTTCAGGTCATTTTTCCAGTTCCTTTCACATTTTACCTTTGTTGTTCTCTCTTTCATTTCTAGAGAATATTACTCTCATTTGGATAGACCAGTCTCCAGCCTCCTAAGAACATCTCAGAGTTGACATTACTACATACTTGTTTATTCCTTTCAAGGAGTAAACATATTGTTCAGAACAAGCTGAAAATACTGTTCTAGAAGTATAATGCTAACATAAAATCATTTCCCACCTCATCATTCAATTAATACAAAATGGCTATGGTTTCTCAAACCCTCTTGCTTTTTCATGTTTTTGTTCATGCTATTATACTACCTCTAAGTACATAACTGTCTTCTCAGTCTCCTTTGACCATCATCTACTCACCCGTCAGGATTTAGTCAGGCCTATGTTGAAAAATATGCTTAAAAACAAAGCTTAACTGAGAACGCCATTGTCAAGGATATACAAAATAGCAAGTATTAAATTTGATGACTTTCTTCATAGAATAGATGTGGAATATTTTGTTTGAATGCTATTTAATTCAGATTAATATACCTGCATACATTTATGCATGTGTATATATTAATACACGGTATATGTGCATGTGTATATAAATATACACACACAAACACACATGTATGTAAATACATCTACTATACCACTATTAACTTTTAGGATAAAAATGTCAAAATGTGAATTTTTTTTAGTTTGATATTTTTTCTTTGTATTATTGGCACATAAAAGGACTAAGGCTCCTATACTCTATGCATGCCTCAGAAAATAAGTACCATAGAGTCTCAGCATTTGAAAAACTCTTAAAGTTTATCCAGATGAAATTTCTACTGAATCTGAGAATTTGCTCCACTACATAACACTATAATTCCTCCTATATTGACAGATTGTCACCATGTATTTGCTTGAATATTTAGGGCGAAGAGCTGTGGCCTTTCGAAGAAGAAAACTTTGGGGTAATTTCTGTATCATAGGTCCTTTGTAACTCTAAAGGGTGAAACTGAAACCAGTTTCTGAGTGTCACTGGGTAACACATTTCAGTTCATAATTCAAAAGTCATCTTTATTGACTCTTCCTCAATATAGAGAGACTGGTCACCTGAAATAAAAGTAGGATATCAAAAATGACTGAATATTTGTTTTGAGACAATAAAAGGAATTTTTCGTACTGTGTGTAGTCTTTAACCAGAGGCAAGTAGAGAAGATGAAAGGAAGAGGATTCTAGAAACTAGATTTTGAATTAGCAATACGGTGACTATGGCAATGACAAAATCATGTCAGTCTGTAAAAATACAAAATAAACAATTACCCCCTCTGAAGAAAATACTAATTTGTACATGTGTTAGGAAAAAAGATTAACATACGAAGAAAATACTTTATTGAGGAGGACTTTTTTTTTAAATAAAATCCATTGTAAAGGGATTTCTTCTTTAGATTACCATGGAGCAACAGAGATTAAAAAATACTCACCTTTATGAAATCAAGCATTATAGAAAATACACAAGACAATGGTTTTCAAGGTAGTGGACATCAAAATATGGATGACAATGATCCCTGCAAGGTGGGAAACAAATGAAGTGAGCCTTATGATTACCTAACTTAGCACCTGAGAAGTTCTTAGACCATGACACAAGATGAGGCACCCAGGTGGAGCCTGGTGGTCGCCATAAGATGAAGAGATTAAGCTGAGAGCCCAGGAAGTGCAAGGTGACAAGAGTAAGCAGGGCAGAGTAACAGAGAGGAGAGAGCTACACGTAGAATTCTGGAGAAATGTACAGTCACCGCAAGTCTTAAGGCAAAGACTTACAGGTGCAGTTGTGAAGAAACTAAGGGAGAGGAAAGAACCATCTAAAAGAATTGGAAAAAAATCTAGTGCTGACATAAAGTTATGAATAATTATGTTTTTATTAGCCACAATAAAATATCTCATAATTCAAGAAGGATTGGATAAAGTAGTCATAAGAATTGTGCCTTAGTATTGAGTGAAAAATTAGTTTTAGGCAACATGCTGCTGTGGTTCCACCTAACAAATTTTAGCAGCAAGACAAAAAAGATCAAACTGTTACCCAGCAATTAACTATATCATAGAATATAGCTCAAAATTATGTGTAGGAATGCAAAAATGTCCAGAAGCCAATAAGATAAAGTTCAAAATGCCTGACATCCAGTCAAAAAGTATGGGTTGGAATGAGAAAAACCTAGAATCATAAAAACAACAACAGCGACAAGAAAAGAGTTGAACAAGTTCAGTGTGGCGAGGACATGCATTTCTTCAGACTTATATATGAGGCACTCCTGGATGGCAACAGGACAAGTGTAGAGATTTGTGCTGCCTCTGATCTCTAAGCTACTTTAAAGCTGATTTTTTGACTCTTTGCCTACTATGTTTATACAATGAGACTTTTTTTTTTTTTTTTGGCAGATTTCTCAGATACTTTTTGGGATCTGAACAATTCTTTCTTTATTTATTTTGAGACAAGAGTCTCACTCTGTTGCCCAGGCCGGAGTACAGTGGCGCGATCTTGGCCCACTGCAAGCTCCACCTCTTGGGTTCACGCCTTTCTCCTGCCTTAGGCTCCCGAGTAGCTGGGACTACAGGCGCCCACCACCACTCCCGGCTTTTTTGTATTTTTAGTAGAGAAAGGCCTTTCACTGTGTTAGCCAGGATGGTCTCCATCTGACCTTGTGATCTGCCCATCTCAGCCTCCCAAAGTGCTGCGATTACAGGGGTGAGCCACCATGCTCAGCCAGATCTGAACAATTCTAGAGTTAAAATCTAAATTACCTGAACTTTTAAAAAGTACTGATTGTGATGAACAGCACATTAGATATTAGAGAAGAAAAGTTTTGGTAACTTGAATACATAGCAATAGAAAATATCCAAAATAAAACACAAAAAGGAAAAAGACTGGAAAAAAAAATAGTAAACACAACTTCTTGAGTCAATGAAAAACTTGTAGCTGGTAACGATGTAATTAAAGTCCAAGGAGAAAAGGGGACAGAATAATATTTAAAGAAAACCAGTTATCCTTTCTTCAAATTTGATGAAGGCTTTGAATCTATAGATCCAAGAATGCCAATTAACCCAAAGCACATGAAATATGAAGATACTTCTCCATAGTGCATTATAATCTAGAGAAGAGACAAATACAACATGCAGAAAAATGCAAATTAAGGACGGAGAATGAAAGTTTATTTTTGGACACAATTCAAAAAACAGGCAGAAAACAGTACAGCAATATCTTTAAAGAAAGTATTCAAATGTCAACCTAAAATTCTTTAAAGGAAAAAAATACTTTATTTTTCAAAAATGAGGAATAATAAAGATTGTTTGAGACCTACAAAACTGAAAGAACTCGTCAATAGTAGGCCTAAACTACAATATGTAAAGAAGGCCATGAGGCAGCAGGAAAATTAAGTGGAACAGAAATCTGGATCAACAAAATGGAAAGCAGAGTCCTGAAAATGGTAGCTACAAAAATAAATATAAATGCATGATTTTATCATTTAACATGCTCAAAAGCAAAATGACTTTTAAAGCAAAAATAGAAAAGCGTACTGTGAAATTGATGACATATGTAGAGATTCAATTAAAAAGGATTAAAGCGCATGTTGCATATAAAAAGCCCAATTAAATATAGGTAGGTGAAAAATAAAAAAATGAGAAAATATATGTCATCCAAACTCTAACCAAAAGAGTAGCTATAGTAATATTAGATAAGGTAGATTTGAGATTAAAGAGGATTACCAGGGATACAGAGAATCATTTCATAATATAAAATTAAATGTATGTACTTAACAAAAGATATAACTTCTGGTAGTTACCCACAAGAAATGAAAGCACATGGTCACAGTAAGATATTGGTCTGTATCTTTCATTATTATTATTATTTATTATTATTATATTTTAAGTTCTAGGGTACATGTGCACAACGTGCAGGTTTGTTACATATATATACATGTGCCATGTTGGTGTGCTGTACCCATTAACTCGTCATTTACATTAGGTATATCTCCTAATGCTATCCTTTCCCCTACCCCCTCCCCACAATAGGACCTGGTGTGTGATGATCCCTTTCCTGTGTCCAAGTGATCTCATTGTTCAATTCCCACCTATGAGTGAGAACATGTAGGGGTAGGTTTTCTGTTCTTGCGATAGTTTGCTTAGAATGATGGTTTCCAGCTGCATCCATGTCCCTACAAAGGACACAAACTCATCCTTTTTTATGGCTG
>NW_022293118.1:0-1291 GCF_002776525.5 Piliocolobus tephrosceles | reverse complement strand
TAAGTAGAATTCATTTAAGCTTAAATAAATTCATAATTTTTAAAACCATGTTGTTGTTGTTACTTTCAATCTAACTCATTTTCAAATAATGCAATCTTAGAAAAAAAAAAAAAAAAAATGTTACAACATGTATGTAATGTATGTATACATATATACACATGTGTGTGCCTCATTTTTGTCAAAGCCTTTTTATTGTTTCTATTTATTTCTTTTATATTTTTTTAATTTTGTGTGTGCATTTAAACAATTAAAAAAAATGTCTTTTTTAGAAAAGCATGTGATTTCTGTGTAACAAGTAAAACATATATATATACACATATAAAACTAAAATATTAATATATAAATGAACCAACCAATAAATGTTAGTGCATAAGTTGTATGATACTATATTTGTTCTTAAAAATTATCACAGTTACTATGAATATTGAATATCACAATTTAGTAACTAGCAATAATAATAATAATAATTATGTTTCTTTCTGTTTTACAAAATAATTTATTTTTAATTTTAGCATTTAATAAACGTCTACTTCATTTTGCTGTTGTTAATTTTAGTTCAATTTTTTATAATAATAAAATTAAACCAAATTGACAAAATATTAAGAATTATGATAGTTCTATTTATTTTATAATGGTATATTCTACATATCACTTGGAAATATATATCACCCAAAATTACAAAATTTAAAAAATCTTTTTTTTTTTTTTTTTTTTTTTTATACCTATAAATTGTATATAGGAATTTTAAGGATAAATGTAAGTGTTTATCCTACTTCATTTTATTTTTTTTTTTATTGAAATGTATTGAAAGCACAATAGTAAACAACGGTAAAAAATTGAGTACTTTTTCTATGTAAAAATTAAGTAAAGCTTTAAAATGATGCTACTATAAAAAATAAATATTTTTTTTTGAAGCCCCCACTTCATATATTTACATTATACAACATGCAACTTAATCACAGTAATCATATATATACATATATGTATATAAGAAAAAACTAAAAAAAAAAGCTTAAACAGAAAAAAAAAAAAAAAAAAAAAAAAAATCTTTAAAGCATAAATGCATTGCAATTTACCTTCCAATAAATATTAGCATAAAAACATTCCTAAATTCAAATTATATTTTTAACAAAATTTTTAAATTTATGAAAAGCCCACAATATTAAATTTTCCGTACTACTAAAAAAACACTATAAAAGTATTGAATAATAGCGAAAAGTATATAAAATAAAGAGAGGGGGAGGAAATATCGAGTGATATTAATATATATGTGAAAGTTTTAATCATAATT
>NW_022293113.1:0-1053 GCF_002776525.5 Piliocolobus tephrosceles | reverse complement strand
AATTGAAAAAAAAAAAAAAAATTTATATGTATATTTATATATATCACTATAACTATTAAAACACGAATTGCTTAAAGATTATAAATTTGATGTTTAATTTTTAATTTTATAAGTGCATTTTTTAATTAACCCACAACTGTTAACATTTGTATATATACATATATATAAATCAATGAATTGTCTCCTAGCTTAATAATTGATCAGTATATAATAAAGGTTTACATATTAATAATACACAAGTTCAGGTTTATATATATACTAACTACATTTTGTTTTAACAATGTTTTATACGTACAGGTTTAGAATATTTAAATACTCTTTATTTGTGGTTTTTTTTTTTATCATTTTTATTACAGTACTTTTTATATAGTACTTTCGAATTTTTATCTATTATACATAGCTATTATTACGGTTAATATTATTACTGTTAATATCATTACTGTTAATATTATTAATGTTATTATTAGTACTGTTGTATAAATTATTAGTATGAAAAATGTATAACTCTTTTTCAAATATAATAAAAAAAAAACAAATAAACAAAATAATTAGAGTACAATTAAATAAAATCAAACCCAACAAAACCAAACCAAACAAAACCAAACAAAACCAAACAAAACCAAACAAAAACCAAACAAAACCAAACAAAACCAAACAAAACCAAACAAAACCAAACAAAACCATACAAAACCAAACCAAACAAAACAAAACCAAACAAAACCAAACCAAACCTAACAAAACAAAACAAAACCAAACAAACAAAACAAAACAAAATAAACGTTAAGATATAACTAATACCAGTGATGTATATATAAATATATATATGGATGTGTATTTATAAATAAATGTACTAATTTTTGATTATTTTTTTTTTTAAAATAATTATATATTAGTACAAATCAAATAAAACATAAAATGACGTAATGTGAAAAACATGCTTTAAAACATTAAATACCTGTTCAAAAAAATGACATCAGTAATTAAAAATAATATAGCTAAATTAATACTAACCGGTCAAATATTAATACATTTAAGAATTTTTGTTAAAAACCA
>NW_022293110.1:0-6844 GCF_002776525.5 Piliocolobus tephrosceles | reverse complement strand
TCCTCAGATTACAAAAACCAGTGATTTAAAGCTGCTCAATGAAAAGAATGGTTTACCTCTATTAGACGAATACACACATCGCAAAACAGTTGCTCAGAAAGTTTCTCTGCAAGTTTCATCAGAAGACGTTTCCTTGCTCACCAATAGCCTCCAGGCGTCACTAAATATCCCTTCACAGATTCATCAAAAACAGAGTTTCAAAACTGGGCAACATTGAGTAAGCATTAACTCTGTGAAGTGAATACACATATGAGAGAGCAGATTCTTGGAACACTTCTTCCTCGATTTTATTTCAGTATAATTCACTATTCGCCATAGTCCTCAATTCCCTCCGAAATATCACTTTTTTGGTTTCACAGGAACATGTTCAAATGCTGTCTTGTGAGAAAAGAGGCATAAATTCCTGAGTGGAATGTATACATCACAAAGTAGTTTCTCAGAAAGCTTCTCTCCAGTTTTTATCTGAGGATATCTACTCTTTCACCAGAGCCGGAATGTGTTCCTGAATGTCCCTTTGCAGATCCGTGCATGACGGGATTGCCAAACTGAGAAATATAAGAAAAGTTTTACCTATGTGAGATGTAAAATTGTATGTAACACAAAGCAGTTTCCCAGAAATCTTCTTTCCAGATTTTGACAGAGGATATTTCCTTTTCACCATAACCCACCCTATACTCCCGACTGTCTTTTGGTAGCTTTTTCTCCAAAAGGGATTCTGGAATCCTTTATGAGAAGAAAGGTATATTTCTGTGAGTGGAATGCCCACGTCACAAATCAGCTCCTCAGAAAGCTTCTCTCCAGTTTCTATCTGAAGACGTTTCCTTTCTCACCTCGAATCTGAAAGAGTTCCTGAATATCCCTTTGCAGACTAAACAAAAACATTGTTATGATAATGCTCAATGAAAAGGGAAGCTTAACAGCGTGAGCGGAATTCACGTGACACACAACAGTTTCAAAGAAAGCCTCCTTCTGGTTTCCCTCTCAGTTTATTTCTTTTTCAGGTTATTCTAATGAGCGTTTCCAAATGTCCTTTCTCAGATTCCACAGAAACAGTGATTTCCAACTGCTCAATCCAAAGAATGATGTAACTCTATCAGATGAATACAAACATCACAAGAAAGTTGCACAGAAATCTTGTCTCCAATTTTCGAAGGAAGACATTTACTTGTTCAACACAGGCCTCCGGTTGCCACTTACTATCCCTTCACAGATCCCTCAAGAACTTACTTTCAAACTGGGAAAGGTAGAGTAAGCTTTAACCCTGTGAAAAGAATGGACATGTCAGAGAACAGTTTCTTTGAGTGCTTCTTCCTGTTTTTTATTGAAAGACATTTCACTTTTTGCCATAGTCTTCAATGTGCTCCGAATATCTCTCTTTTGATTTATAGGAACACTGTTCAAACTGTGCCTTATGAGAAGAAAGTGATAACTACCTGAGTGGAATGCACGCATCACCAAGCAGTTTCTCAGACTGCTTCTCTCCAGTTTTTATCTGACTATATTTCCTATTTCACCCTTGGCCCAATTGGGATCCCAAATATGCATTCGCAGATCCATCCACGAGGGATTTTCCAAGCTGCGTAATGTAAATAAAGCTTCACCTATGTGAGATGAATAAACATAGCAAAAAGCAGATTCACAGAAAGTTTCTTTCTCGTTTTCATTTGAAGATATTTCCTGTTTCACCATAGACGTGAATGTGCTCCCGAAGGTCCTTTCGTGGATGGGTCCATGACAGCTTCCAAGCAGCACAATGTAAAGAAAGCTTTATTTATGTGAGATGATTACACGTATCACAGAGTAGTTTCCTGGACATCTTCTTTCCAGTTTTTGACTGGGGCTATTGACCTTTTCACCATCGGAATCAACATGCTCCCGAATATCACTTGGTACCTGTTTCTTCAAAAGGGATTCCCCGCCGCTGTATGAGAAGAGAGATATAACACTGTGAGTGAAATGCACACGTCACAGAGCAGTTCCTCGGAAAGCTTCTCTCCAGTTTTGGTCTGAACATATTTCACTTTTCACCGTAAGCCTCAAAGTGCTGCCAAATATCTCATCACACGCTAAACATACACAGGGTTAGAAAAATGCACAATGAAAAGAGAGGCTTAACTGAGCGAGAGGATTTAAGATGACACAGAGCAGTTTCACAGAAATCTTCCTTCTGGATTTTACGTGAGGATATGTCTTTCTTCATATTTCAAAGATCGTTCCCCAATGTCCTTCCTCAGATGCCACAGAAACTGTGATTTCAAGCTGCTCAATCCAAAGAATGGTTTACCTCTATGAGACGAAGACACACATTGCAAAGCTGTTGCTCAGAAAGTTTCTCTGCAGTTTTCATCAGTAGATGTTTCCATGTTCACCACAACCACGAGGCGTCACTAAATATTCCTTCAGAGATTCTTCAAAGACAGAGTTTCGAAACTCAGCAACACAGAGTAAGCATTATCTCTGTGAAGAGAATGCACATATCAGAGAGTAGATTCCTGGATAGATTCTTCTTCGATTTTATATCTGTATATTTCAATATTCACCATAGTCCTCAAAGCGCTCTGAAATATCAACTTTTGATTATACAGGAAGAGTGTTCAAATGCTCCCTTGTGAGAAAAGAGGTATAACTGCTGCGTGGAATGCATACATCACAAAGTAGTTTCTCAAAAAGCTTCTATCCAGTTTTTATCTGAAGATACCTCCTCTTTCACCGTAGGCCTGAATGTGCCCCCGAATGTCCTTTCACGGATGTGTGCATGTCACAGGTTCCAAACCGTGTAATATAAGAAAAGTTTTAACTATGCGAGATGAATCATTATATGTAATGCAAAGCAGTTTCACAGAAATCATCTTTCGAGTTTTTGTCTGAGGATATTTCCTTTTTCACCATAGCTGTCCCTATACTCCCGAATGTCTCTTGGTAGCTTTTTCTCCAAAAGGGATTCCGGAATACTCTAGGAGAAGAAAGGTATATTTCTGTGAGTGGAATGCACACGTCACAAAGTAGCTCCTCAGAAAGCTTCTCTCCAGTTTCTATCTGAAGACGTTTCCTTTCTCAACATAACACTCAAGTCGCTCCTGAATATCCCTTTGCAGATTAAACAAAAACAGTGTTATGATACTGCTCAATAAAAAGGGAAGCTTAACTTGTGTGAGCGGAATTCACGTGATGCAGGGCAGTTTCACAGAAAGCTTCCTTCTGGTTTCTATCTGAGGTTATTTCTTTTTCAGTATATTCTAAAGACCCTTTCCAAATGTCCTTTCTCAGATTCCACAGAAACAGTGATTTCAAACTGCTCAATCCAAAGAATGATGTAACTCTATGAGATGAATACAAACATCACAAGAAAGTTGCACAGAAATCTTGTCTCCAATTTTCGAAGGAAGACATTTCTTTGTGTGACACAGGCCTCCGGTTGATACTTACTATCCCTTCGCAGATCCCTCAAAGACTGACAATCATACTGGGAAATGTAGAGTAAGCTTTAACCCTGTGAAAAAAATGGACATGTCAGAGAGCAGTTTCTTCGAGTGCTTCTTTCTGCTTTTTATTGAACGACATTTCAGTTTTTGCCATAGTCTTCAATGTGCTCTGAATATCGCTCTTTTGATTTTACAGGAACAGTGTTCAAACTGTGCTTTATGAGAAAAAAGTGATAACTCCCTGAGTGGAATGCGCGCATCACCAAGCAGTTTCTCCGAATGCTTCTCTCCAGTTTTTATCTGACTATATTTCCTATTTCACCATAGACCCGAATGTGATCCCAAATATCCCTTCACAAATCCATCCAAGAGGGAGTTTCCAAGCTGTGTAATGTAAAGAAGGCTTCATCTATGTGCGATGGATAAACAAAGCAATAGTAGATTCACAGAAAGCTTCTTTCCACTTTTTATCTGAAGATATTTCCTTTTTGACCATAGTCCTAAATGTGCTCCCGAAGGTCCTTTCGTGGATCCATCCATGAGAGTTTCCAAGCAGCGTAATGCAAAGAAAGCTATTTTTATGTGAGATGATTACACGTATCACAGAGTAGTTTCCTGGAAATCTTCTTTCCAGTTTTTGACTGAGGCTATTGCCCTTTTCACCTTTGTATCAACATGCTCCCAAATATCACTTGGTACCTGTTTCTTCAAAACGGTTTCCCCGACACTGTGTGAGATGAGAGGTATAACACTGTGAGTGGAATGCACACGTTACAGAGCAATTCCTCGGAAAGCTTCTCTCCAGTTTCAGTCTGAACATATTTTCTTTTTCACCGTAAGCCTCAAAAGGCTCCCAAATATCCCATCACACGCTAAACATACACAGGGTTAGAAAACTGCACAATGAAAAGAGAGGCTTAATGGAGTGAGAGGATGTAAGAGGACACAGAGCAGTTTCACAGAAAACTTCCTTCTGAATTTTACCTGAGGATATTTCTTTCCCCATATTCCAAGGATCGTTCCCTAAAGTCCTTCCTCAGATGCCACAAAAACTGTGATTTCAAGCTGCTCAATCCAAAGAATGGTTTAACCCTATGAGATGAAGACACACATCCCAAAGCAGTTGCTCAGAAAGTTTCTCTGCAGTTTTCATCGGTAGATGTTTCCATGCTCACCACAAGCACCAGGCATCCCTAAATATCCCTTCACAGATTCTTCAAAGACAGAGCTTCGGAACTCACCAACATAGAGTAAGCATTAACTCTGTGAACTGAATGTACATATGTGAGAGAAGATTCTTGGAACGCTTCTTCCTCGATTTTATTTCTCTATGTTTCAATATTCGCCATAGTCTTCAAAGGACTCCCAAATATCACCTTTTGTTTACACAGGAATGGTATTCAAAAGCTGCCTTGTGAGTAAAGAAGTATAACTCCCTGGGTGGAATGCATACATCACAAAGTAGTTTCTCAGAAAGATTCTATCCAATTTTTATCTGAAGATATCTCCTCTTTCATCTGAGGCCTGAATGTGCCCCCAAATGTGTCTTCACAGATGCTTGTATGGCACAGTTTCCAAACTGTGTAATAGAAGAATAGTTTTAACTACGCAAGATGAATCAATATATACAATGCAAAGCAGTTTCACAGAAATCTTCTTTCCAGTTTTTGTCTGAGGATATTTCCTTTTTCACCATAGCAGTTCCTATAATCCCGAATGTCTCTTGGTAGATTTTCTCCAAAAGGATTTCCGGTATCCTCTATGAGAAGAAAGGTATATTTCTGTGAGTGGAATGCACATGTCACAAAACAGCTTCTGAGAAACTTCTCTCCAGTTTATATCTGAAGACGTTTCCTTTCTCACCGTAACCATCAAGGCACTCCTGAATATCCCTCTGCAAACTAAACAAAAACAGTGTTATGATACTGCTCAATGAAAAAGGAAACTTAACTGTGTTAGCAGAATTCACGTGACACAGCGCAGTTTCACAGAAAGCTTCCTTCTGGTTTCTCTCTGAGGTTATTTCTTTTTCAGGATATTCTAAACAGCGTTTCCAAATGTCCTTTCTCAGATTCCACAGAAACAGTGATTTCAAACTGCTCAATCCAAAGAATGATTTAACCCTATGAGATGAATACAAACATCACAAAAGAGTTGTGCAGAAAGCTTCTCTCCAATTTTTGATGGAAGACATCTCCTTGCTCGACACAGGCCTCCGGTTGCCACTTACTATACCTTCGCAGATCCCTCAAAGACCGACTTTCAAACTGGGAAATGGAGAGTAAGCTTTAACCCTGTGAAAAGTATGGACATGACAGAGAACAGTTTTTTCCAGTGTTTCTTTCTGTTTTTTATTGAACGACGTTTCACTTTTGGCCATATTTTTCAATGTGCTCTGAATAATTATCTTTTGATTTTACAGGAACAATGTTCAAACTGTGCCTTATGTGAACAAAGTGATAACTCCCTGAGTGGAATGCACACATCACCAAGCAGTTTTTCAGAAAGCATCTCTCCAGTTTTTATCTGATTCAATTTCCTATTCAACCATAGGTCGGAATGTGAACCCAAATATCCTTCGTGTATACATCCACAAGGGAGATTCCAAGTTGTGTAATGTATAGAAAGCTACATCTATGATATTAATAAACATAGCAAAAAGCAGATTCACAGAAAGCTTCTTTCCAGTTTTTATCTGAAGATATTTTCTTTTTCACCATAGTCCTGAATGTGCTTCCGAAATCCCCTTCATGGATTCGTCCATGACAGTTTCCAAGCTGTGTAATGCAAAGAAAGTTTTATCTAAGTGAGGTGATTACACGCATCACAGAGTAGTTTCCTACAAAGATTCTTTCCAGTTTGGGTCTGACGCTATTTCCCTTTTCACCATCAGCATCAACATACTCCTAAATATCACATGGTACCTGTTTCTCCAAAAGGGTTTCCCCAACGCTGTATGTGATGAGAGGTATAACACTGTGAGTGGAATGCACACGTCATGAAAGAGTTCCTAGGAAAGCTTCTCTCCAGTTTTGGTCTGAACATATTTCCTTTTTCAATGTAAGCTTCTAAGTGCTCCCAAAGATCCCATCACACATTAAACATACACAGAGTTAGAAAATTGCTCAATGAAAATTAGCCCTTTGTCAGATGAGTAGATTGCAAAAATTTTCTCCCATTCTGTAGGTTGCCTGTTCACTCTGATGGCAGTTTCTTTTGCTGTGCAGAAGCTCTTTAGTTTAATGAGATCACATTTGTCAATTTTGGCTTTTGCTGCCGTTGCTTTTGGTGTTTTAGACATGAAGTCCTTGCCCATGCCTATGTCCTGAATGGTACTACCTAGATTTCTTCTAGGCTTTTTATGGTATTAGGTCTAACATTTAAGTCTCTAATCCATATTGAATTAATCTTCATATAAGGAG
>NW_022293109.1:0-1049 GCF_002776525.5 Piliocolobus tephrosceles | reverse complement strand
TATGTTAACTTCTTTTGCTTCTTTATTTTTATTAAATATAGCACACTCATCATTTTGAAGTTGTTTACTTTTTCTTTTTTTATTTTTCATTTTTACACCTTGTGGACTTTAATATGTGTATAAAAATAAAATGTATATAAATCTGTGCGTACTATATATTGTAATGACAAAACAAAAAGGGGGGGGAGGGGAAAGGAGAAATAGCTAAAAAGAGAGTCTTATTAAAAATTGATAAATAAATAGTACGTGTAAAAAAGCAGAAATTGTAGTCAAATGAAATTTCTTAATTGTATGTATATATTTTTTTTTTTTTTTTTTTGTTCATTTAACTGTCTTAACAATATATGTTTTGGTCCTTTAAACATATTTTATATATACTCATAAAATGAGCAAAAAAAAAAAAAAAATAAATAAATAAATAAATAGGCAAATAAATAAATAAAACATATGTGCGTGCATACAACATACATACATACATAGGTTATAGGTACTATATACTCTATACGTGCGCATATAAAATATATCCCCCACTCCTCAATTGTCACTTAAACCTTTATGTATATACAGATAACTATTTTAAATATACTGTTTATGATTTTACTTGTTTTAAAATTATTAATTAAAAATTTAAAAGCGCTTGGAAAAAAGGGATATACTA
Source organism: Piliocolobus tephrosceles (assembly GCF_002776525.5). NCBI lineage: Eukaryota > Metazoa > Chordata > Mammalia > Primates > Cercopithecidae > Piliocolobus > Piliocolobus tephrosceles. Next base: position 391 of record NW_022293109.1, on the reverse strand, counting down.
GAAAAAATAAATTAAAAAAAAAAAGAATAGATAAATTAGTACATATATGTGCATAAATTAATATTATAAATATAAATCGAAACAGTGGGCTCCTTTTTATTTAAAAAACACTTTTATGTTACTACAATAAAGGGCATTGTTATTTAAAAAAAAAAAAAAAAAAAAAAAAACAAAAAAAAAACAAAAAAACAAAGTATATTTTAACCAATAGGACATTCGTGTATATTTTATATATACATATAATGCGTATCCTATAACGATTTATAACAAAGCAATTTTGGATATTTTTAAAGGGCTGCAAGTTTTTTTTTTTTTTTTTTTTTTCGTTGGGCGGGGAGAGAATGAATACTCTTAATAATAACTAAGTTGTTAACAAAAAAAAATAAATACT
>NW_022293103.1:0-1213 GCF_002776525.5 Piliocolobus tephrosceles | reverse complement strand
TGAAGGTCAACATAAACATTATATTATACTTACTTGTAACAAAACATGAAATAAGTATTGAAAGAGGTATAATGAAATATTTAAAAGACTGTTATACATCTATAAACGCAGGTTAAAAGAGAAAAAAAAAAAGCATATACTAACATGAATATATATATATATTTACGTATACATATACACACACATGGAAAAGCATAATGTATAGTTTATTTTAATTAATGTTTTATTTTTTATTTTTTTTTTTTTTTTTTTTGATAAAGATCAATCATTAAATAAGACGATAGAGAAAATAAATGAAGCAGATAAAAACATTGAGGATTTAGGAGGAAAAACAGTACCAAATAAAATAAAATAGAAAAAATAAAACGAATGAATGAGTGTGTAAACAAGAAGGGCTTACGTATATACTTATATACATACGTGGGAAATAATATAAACTATACGTAGACTTATTTTTACTAACCTACGTTTTAATATGTTATAGGGAATGTGGACTGAAGATGATAATAACTATTTTATTAGTGTATATGAAAATAATTCCAAACTAGGAGACAACGTACTTTTAAAATAGCCAACAATTTATGCTTTTATTTCTTACATTTATAAAAATATAAATTATGAAGCATTTATCAATATATATATATGTACGTGACTAGTCATATACATGGAAATTACATTGTTTATATATATATATTTTTTTTTTTTTTTTTTCTTTTTATACATTTTTTTTTTTAACAGATTGTTGTCGATTTATTAAAAAGTAGAATAAATAAAAGTGAAGAAGAAATTTATAAACACATCACTTGGTATCAAAATTTTATGTCTATTAAAAAACTTAAAAATAAATATATTAACAACATTAGCATCTTCAATATAAATGTAAAAAAGAAAAAAAAAAAAAAAAAAAAAAGGATATGCACATATATATACATATATGTACATAGTTACGTCTTAATACGTTGCTTTCTTTTTTTTTTCATTTTATTTTTACAATGATTTTTTTTACAATATTTATATTTTATGAATATATTAATAATATGTACTTAAAATATTGAAACAGGAACAAAATAAAGCGGATCTCAAAGTTAAAGAAAAAAAAAATATGATACAGGAATGGAAGGAAAAAAAAAGTAAAATTAAACAAAAAAAGAAAAGACAACTATAAAGTTTATTGTTAAAACTTTGGTGGCGCATATCGTGGCCCTACTTTCAC
>NW_022293099.1:0-9169 GCF_002776525.5 Piliocolobus tephrosceles | reverse complement strand
GTTTTCGCAGAATCTGCAAAAGGACACAAGGTGGCGCTCCGAGACCATAAATAAACTCAGGTCCCAAAGAGAAACGCTTTTGAGAAACGGCTTTGTGCTGTGTGAATTCAACTCACTGTGTTCCTGTTGTATTTCGTGGAGCCGTTTCCTAGCCCCGTTTTGGTGGAATCTGAGAACAAATATTTCGGAACCCTTTGAAGACTATAGGGCCAAAGGAAATCTACGCCGATACAAATGAGAAAGAAGCTTCCTTAGAAAACTCTTCTAGATGTGTGAATTCATCTCACAGAGTGACACTTATGTTTCATGGAGCAGGCCATTAACACTCTATTGGAAGAACCTAAGAAAGGTTACTTTGGAAGGCTTTGAGGCCTACGCTAATAAAGGCAATATCATCAGTTAAAATTGAGAGAGAAGCTTTCTGAGAAATAGCTTTGTGATCTGTGAATTCATCTCACAGAGTTACAACTAATTCCTCTGGAAGCAGTTTGCTAACTCTCTTTTCGTGGATCCTGCACAGTGATATTTGTGAGGCAATTCGGGCACACTGTGAAATAGCAAGTATCCTCAGAGAACAACTAGAGAATATCTTCCTGAGAGATTGCTTTCTGATGAGTGGCTTCATCACACAGAGTTCCACTGTTCCTTTCATGGAACAGTTTGCTAAGAGTCTTGTCGTGGATACTGCAATGTGATATTTGGGAGCTCAATGAGGCCTATGGTGAAAAGGATATATCCTCAGACAGACATTGGAAAGAACCCTTCTGAGAAACTGCACTGCGATGTGTGAATGCAACTCACAGAGTTACACGTTTCTCTTCGTCCAAAGGTTTGCCAACACAGTTTTCTGGAAATCTGCAATGGGATATTTCTTAGCCCAGTGAAGCCAATGGTGATAAAGGAAATCTCCTCCTATGAAAACTAGAGGGAAGCTTCTTTAGAAACTTCTTCTTGATGTTTGAATTCATCTCACAGAGTTACACTTAGGTTTCATGGAGCAGGCCATTAACACTGTCTTTCAAGAACCGAAGAAAGGTTACTTTGGATGGCTTTGAGGCCTACTCTGATAAAGGAAATATCATCAGTTCAAAAGGAGAGAGAAGCTTTGTGAGAAATTTCTTTGTGATCTGTGAATTCATCTCACAGAGTTACATCTTATTCCTCACGAAGCAGTTAGCTAAACCTCTTTTCGTGGAACCTGCACAGTGATATTTCGGAGCCAATTCAGGCCCATTGTGAAAAAGCAAGTATCCTCAGAGAAAAACTAGAGAAAGCTTCCTGAGAGATTGCTTTCTGATGAGTCGCTTCATCACACAGAGTTCCACTGTTCCCTTCTTGGAACAGTTTGCTAAGAGTCTTATCATGGATCCTGCAATGCGATATATGGGGGCTCATTGAGGCCTGTGGAGAAAAAGGATATATCTTCAGACAGACACTGGAAAGAAGACTTCTGAGAAACTGCACTGAGATGTGTGAATGCAACTCACAGAGTTACATGTTTCTCTTCGGCCAACAGTTTGCCAACACAGTTTTCTGGAAATCTGCAATGGGATATTTCTTAGCGCAGTGAAGCTAATGGTGACAAAGGAAATATCCTCCTATGAAAACTAAAAGGAAGCTTCCTTAGAAACTTCTTGTTGATGTGTGAATTCATCTCACAGAGTTACACTTCCGTTTCACGGAGCAGGCCATTAACACTCTATTGGAAGAACCAAAGAAAGTTTACTTTGGATGGCTTTGAGGCCTACGCTGATAAAGGAAATATCATCAGTTGAAAACGAGAGAGAAGCTTTTTGACAAATTTCTTTGTGATCTGTGAATTCATCTCACAGAGTTACAACTTATTCCTCAGGAAGCAGTTTGCTAACCCTCTTTTCGTGGAACCTGCACAGTGATATTTGGGAGCCAATTCGGGCCCGTTGTGAAAAAGCAAGTATCCTCAGAGAACAACTATTGAAAGCTTCCTGAGAGATTGCTTTCTGATGAGTGGCTTCATCACACAGAGTTAAACTGTTCCCTTCTTGCAACAGTTTGCTAAGAGTATTGTCGTGGATCCTGTAATGTGATATTTGGGAGCTCCTTGAGGCCTATGGTGAAAAAGGATATATCCTCAGACAGACACTGGAAAGAAGCCTTCTGAGAAACTGTACTGCGAAGTGTGAATGCAACTCAAAGAGTTACACGTTTCTCTTCGGCCAACAGTTTACCAATACAGTTTTCTAGAAATCTGCAATGGGATATTTCTTAGCGCAGTGAAGCTAATGGTGACAAAGGAAATATCCTCCTATGAAAACTAGAAGGAAGCTTATTTAGAAACTTCTTGTTGATGTGTGAATTCATCTCACAGAGTTACACTTATGCTTCATGGAGAAGGCCATTTACAAAAAACCTGAAAGAAGCCTCAGAAGGCTTCTTTCAGGTTTTTAATGGAGGATATTTCCTTTATCAGCGCAGGTCTCAATGCGAATCAAACTAGCCCTGCTCAGTTTCCTCAAAGACAGTGGCAATCCACTGCTGCTTGAAATGTAACTCTAACTGTGTAAGATGAATTCACACAACACAGAGAAGTTTCTAAGGAAGTTTCCTTCTACTTTTCATGGGAGGATATTTCCTTTGTCACCATTAGCTTCACTGCGCTAAGAAATATCCTATTGCAGATTTCCAGAAAACTGTGTTGGGAAACTGTTCGCTGAAGAGAAACGTGTAACTTTGTGAGTTGCATTCACACATCGCAATGCAGTTACAAAGAAGGCTTATTTCTAGTGTCTGTCTGAGGAAGTATCCTTTTTCACCATAGGTCTCAAAGAGCTCCCAAATATCATATTGCAGAATCCACGACAAGACTCTTAACAAACTTTTCCAAGAAGGGAACGGTGTAACTCTGTGTCATGGAGCCACACATCAGAAAGCAATCTCTCAGACAGCTCTCTGTAGTTGTTCTCTGAGGATACTTGCTTTTTCACAATGGCCCGAATTGGCTCCCAAATATCACTGTGCAGGTTCCACGAAAAGAGTGTCAGCAAACTGCTTCCTGAATAATAAGTTGTAACTCAGTGAGATGAATTCAGGGATCACAAGGAAATTTCTCAGAAAGCTTCTATCTCGTTTTCAAATATGATATTTCCTTTATCAGCATAGGCCTCAAAGCCATCCAAAATAACCTTTCTTAGGTTCTTCAAAAACAGTGTTAATGGCCTGCTCCATGAAACGTAAGTGTAACTCTATGAGATGAATTCACACATCAACAAGAAGTTTCTAAGGAAGCTTCCTTCTAGTTTTCATAGGAGGATATTTCCTTTGTCAACATTAGCTTCACTGCGCTAAGAAATATCCCATTGCAGATTTCCAGAAAACTGTGTTGGCAAACTGTTGGCTGAAGAGCAACGTGTAGCTCTGTGAGTTGCATTCACACATCGCAATGCAGTTTCTCAGAAGGCTTCTTTCCAGTGTCTGTCTGAGAATATATCCTTTTTCACCATAGGCCTCAAAGAGCTCCCAAATATCACATTGCAGAATCCACGACAAGACTCTTAGCAATCTGTTCCAAGAAGAGAACGGTGGAACAGTGCGTGATGAAGCCACACATCAGAAAGCAATCTCTCAGACAGCTCTCTCTAGTTGTTCTCTGAGGATACTTGCTTTTTCACAATGGGCCCGAATTGGCTCCCAAATATCACTGTGCACGTTCCACGAAAGGAGGGTTAGCAAACTGCTTCCTGAGGAATAAGTTGTAACTCTGTGAGATGAATTCAAAGATCACAAAGGAATTTCTCAGAAAGCTTCTTTCTCGTTTTCAACTGATGATATTTCTTTTATCAGCCAAGGCCTCAAAACCTTCCGAAGTAATCTTTTGTAGGTTCTTCAAAGACAGTGTTAATGGCCTGCTCCATGAAACATAAGTGTAACTCTGTGAGCTGAATTCACACATGAACAAAAGTTTCTTAGGAAGCTTCCTTCTAGTTTTCATAGGAGTGTGTTTCCTTTGTCACCGTTAGCTTCAGTGTGCTAAGAAATATCCCATTGCAGATTTCCAGAAAACTGTGTTGGCAAACTGTTGGCTGAAGAGAAACGTATAACTCTGTGAGTTGCATTCGCACATCGCAATGCAGTTCCTCAGAAGGCTTCTTCCCGTGTCTGCCTGAGGATATATCCTTTTTCACCATAGGTCTCAATGAGCTCCAAAATACCACATTGCAGAATCCATGACAAGACTATTAGCAAACTTTTCAAAGAAGGCAACGGTGGAACTCTGTGTGATGAAGCCACACATCAGAAAGAAATCTCTCAGACAGCTCTCTATAGTTGTTCTCTGAGGATAATTGCTTTTTTACAATGGGCGCGAATTGGCTCCCAAATATCACTGTGCAGGTTCCACGAAAAGAGGGTTAGCAAACTGCTTCCTGAGGAATAAGTTGTAACTCTGTGAGATGAATTCACAGATCACAAAGAAATTTCTCAGAAGGCTTCTGTCTCGTTTTGAACTGATGATATTTGCTTTATCAGCGTAGGCCTCATAGCCTTCCAAAGTAACCTTTCATAGGTTCTTCAAAGACAGTGTTAACGGCCTGCTCCATGAAACGTAAGTGTAACTCTGTGAGATGAATTCACACATCAACAAGAAGTTTCTAAGGAAGCTTCCTTCTCCTTTTCATGGGAGGATATTTCCTTTGTCACTATTCGCTTCACTGCGCTAAGAAATATCCTATTGCAGATTTCCAGAAAACTGTGTTGTTAAACTATTGGCTGAAGAGAAAAGTATAACTCTGTGAGTTGCATACACACATCTCAATGCAGTTACTCAGAAGGCTTCTTTCTAGTGTCTGTCTGAGGATATATCCTTTTTCACAATACGTCTCAATGAGCTCCCAAATATCACATTACAGAATCCACGACAAGACTCTTAGCAAACTGTTCCAAGAAGGGAACGGTGGAACTCTGTGTGATGAAGCCACATATCAGAAAGCAATCTCTCAGACACCTCTCTATAGTTGTTCTCTGAGGATACTTGCTTTTCAACAATGGCCCGAATTGACTCCCAAATATCACTGTGCAGGTTCCAAGAAAAGAGGGTTAGCAAACTGCTTCCCAAGGAATAAGTTATAACTCTGTGAGATGGATTCAAAGATCACTAAGACATTTCTCAGAAAGCTTCTCTCTCGTTTTGAACTGATGATATTTCCTTTATCAGCGTAGGCCTCAAAGCCTTCCAAAGTAACCTTTCTTAGGTTCTTCCAATAGATTGTTAATAGCCTACTCCATGAAACACAAGTGTAACTCTGTGAGATGAATTCACACATCAACAAGAAGTTTCTAATGAAGCATCCTTCTAGTTTTCATAGGAGGATATTTCCTTTGTCACCATTACCTTCACTGCGCTAAGAAATATCCCATTGCAGATTTCCAGAAAACGGTGTTGGCAAATTGTTGGCTGAAGAGAAACGTGTAACTCTGTGAGATGAATTCACACATCGCGAAGCAGTTTCTCAGAAGGCTTCTTTCCAGTGTCTCTCTGAGGATATATCGTTCTTCACCATAGGCCTAAATGAGCTCCCAAATATCACATTGCAGAATCCACAAGACTCTTAGCAAACTCTTCCAAGAAGGGAACGGTGGAACTCTGTGTGACAAACCGACACATCAGAAAGCAATCTCTCAGACAGCTCTCTCTAGTTGTTGTCTGAGGATACTTGCTTTTTCACAATGGGCCCGAATTGACTCCCAAATATAACGGTGCAGGTTCCACGAAAAGAGTGTTAGCAAACTTCTTCCTGAGGACAAAGATGTAACTCTGTGAGATGAATTCACAGATCACAAAGAAGTTTCTCAGAGAGATTCTTTCCCGTTTTTAACTGAGGATATTTCCTTTATCAGCGTCGGCTTCAAAGCCTTCCAAAGGAGAACTTCTCAGTTTCTCGAAAGACAGTCTTAGTGGCCTGCTCCATGAAACATAAGGGTAACTCTATGAGAGGAATTCACACATCACAGTGAAGTTTCTGAGAAAGCTTCTTTCCAGTTTTCCTCTGAGGACACTTGCTTTGTCACCGTAAGATTCATTGCGCTAAGAAGAATCCCATTGCAGATTCCAAGCAAACTGTCTTAGCAAACTGATAGCTGAAGAGAAACGTGTAACTCTGTGAGTTGCAGTCACACATAGCAACGCAGTTCTCAGAATGCTTCTTGCCCCTTTCTGTCTGAGGATATATCCTTTTTCACCATAGCCCTCCATAAGCTCCCAAATATCACTTGGCAGAATCCAAGACAACAGTCTTAGCGAACTCTGCCAAGAAGCAATGTGTGGAACTCGGTGTGATGAAGTCACATATCAAAACGCAATCTCTCAGAAGGCTTCCCTCTAGTTATTATGTGATATTTCCTTTTTCATCATGTGTCCCAATTGATTCCCAAATATCACCTTGCAGTGACAAAGATGTAACTCTGTGAGGCGAATCCACAGATCACAAAGAAGTTTCTCAGAAAGCATCTTTCCCGTTTTTAAATGAGGATATTTCCTTTATCAGCGTAGGCCTCAAAGCCTTCCAAAGAAGGACTTCACAGTTTCCCCAAAGACAGTGTTGGTGGCCTGCTCCATGAAACATAAGTGTAACTCTGTGAGAGGAATTCACACATCACAGAGAAGTTTCTGAGAAAGCTTCCTTCCAGTTTTCCTCTGAAGACACTTTCCTTGTCACCGTAAGCTTCATTGCGCTAAGAAGAATCCCATTGCAGATTCCAAGCAAACTGTCTTAGCAAACTGATAGCTGAAGAGAAACATGTAGCTCTGTGAGTTGCACTCACACATAGCAATGCAGTTTCTCAGAATGTTTCTTGCCACTTTCTGTCTGGGGAGATATCATTTTTCACCATAGCACTCAGTGAGATCCCAAATATCACTTGGCAGAATCCAAGACAATAGTCTTAGCAAACTCTGCCTAGAAGCAATGTGTGGAACTCTGTGTGATGAAGCCACATATCAGAACGCAATCTCTGAGAAAGCTTCCCTCCAGTTATTATGTGATGATATTTCCTTTTTCACCATGGGCCCCAATAGGCTTCCAAATATCACCTTGCAGATTCTAGGAAAAGAGTGTTAGCAAACTTCTTCCTGAGGAAAAAGTTGTAACTCTGTGAGACGAATTCACAGATCCAAAGAAGTTTCTCAGAAAGCTTCTTTCCCGTTTTTAACTGAGGATATTTCCTTTATCAGCGTAGGCCTCATAGGCTTCCAAATTAGAACTTCTCAGTTTCCCCAAAGACAGTCTTAGAGGCCTGCTCCGTGAAACATAAGGGTAATTCGGTGGAATAATTCACACATCACAGAGAAGTTTCTGAGAAACTTCTTTCCAGTTTTCCTCTGAGGACACTTGCTTTATCACCGTAAGCTTCACTGCGCTAAGAAGAATCCCATTGAAGATTCCAAGCAAACTGTCTTAGCAAACTGATAGCTGAAGTGAAAAGTGTAAATCTGTGAGTTGCACTCACACATAGCAATGCAGTTTCTCAGAATGCTTCTTGCCGCTTTCTGGATGAGGATATATCCTTTTTCACCATAGCCCTCAATGAGCTCCCAAATATCACTTGGCAGAATCCAAGACAACAGTCTTAGCAAACTCTGCCAAGAAGCAATGTGTGGTACTCTGTGTGATGAAGTCACATAGCAGAACGCAATCTCTCAGAAAGCTTCCCTCTAGTTATTATGTGATGATATTTAATTTTTCACCATGGGCCCCAATAGGCTCCTAAATATCACCTTGCAGATCCTAGGAAAAGAGGGTTAGCAAACTTCTTCCTAAGGACAAAGATGTAACTTTGGGAGACAAAAACACAGATCACCAAGAAGTTTCTCAGAAAGCTTCTTTCCCATTTTTAACTGAGGATATTTCCTTTATCAGCGTAGGCCTCAAAGCCTTCCAAAGAAGGACTTCTCAATATCCCCAAAGACCGTGTTGGTGGCCTGCACCATGAAACATAAGTGTAACTCTGTGAGAGGAATTCACACATCACAGAGAAGTTTCTGAGAAAGCTTCTTTCCAGTTTTCCTCTGAAGACACTTTCCTTGTCACCGTAAGCTTCATTGCGCTAAGAAGAATCCCATTGCAGATTCCAAGCAAACTGTCTTAGCAAACTGATAGCTGCAGAGAAACGTGTCACACTGTGAGTTGCACTCACACATACCAATGCAGTTTCTCAGAATACTTCTTTCCACTTTCTGTCTGAGGATATATCCTTTTTCACCATAGCCCTCAATGAGCTCCCAAATATCACCTTGCAGATTCTAGGAAAAGAGTGTTAGCAAACTGCTTCCTGAGGACAAAGATGTAACTCTGTGAGACCAGTTCAGAGATCACAAAGAAGTTTCTCAGAAAGCTTCTTTCCCGTTTTTAACTGAGGTTATTTCCTTTATCAGCGTAGGCCTCAAAACCGTCCAAAGTAGAACTTCTCAGTTTCCCCAAGGACAGTCTTAGTGGCCTGCTCCATGAAAATTAAGGGTAAGTCTGTGAGAGGAATTCACACATCACAGAAAAGTTTCTGAGAAAGCTTCTTTCCAGTTTTCCTCTGAGGACAGTTGCTTTGTCACCATAAGCTTCATTGCGCTAAAAATCCCATTGCAGATTCCAAGCAACCTGTCTTAGAAAACTGAGAGCTGAAGAGAAACGTGTAACTCTGTGAGTTGCACTCACACATAGGAACGCAATTCTCAGAATGCTTCTTGCCACTTTCTGTCTGAGGATATATCTTGTGTCACCATAGCCCTCCATGAGCTCCCAAATATCACTTGGCAGAATCCAAGACAACAGTCTTAGCAAACTCTGCCAAGAAGCAATGTGTGGAACTCTGTGTGATGAAGTCACATGTCAGAACGCAAAATCTCAGAAAGCTTCCCTCTAGTTATTTTCTGAGGAAATTTCCTTTTTTACCATGGGCCCCAATTGGCTACCAAATATCACCTTGCAGATTCTAGGAAAAGAGTGTTAGCAAACTGCTTCCTGAGGAAAAAGACGTAACTCTGTGAGGCGAATCCACAGATCACAAAGAAGTTTCCCAGCAAGCTTCTTTCCCGTTTTTAACTGAGGATATTTCCTTTATCAGCGTAGGCCTCAAAGCCTTCCAAAGTAGAACTTCTCAGTTTCCCCAAAGACCGTGTTGTTGGCCTGCTCCATGAAACATAATT
>NW_022293098.1:0-1159 GCF_002776525.5 Piliocolobus tephrosceles | reverse complement strand
ATGGAATAGGTTTAACAGAGTGTTTAAATTGGGAAGGTAATTTTTCTCCTTATCATTTTATACTAAAACTGGCACGTGATAAATTTCATAATGACATCAATCAGGCCTCCATGAGACTAGTCACAGATTTTAGAAAAAATTATTTAGGAAGAATGACTTTGAATTATCCTATTTATTTTAACAAAAAAGCAATTACTTTGAAGGCACATAGGCAATTTGTGAATCAGCCTAGTGATCAATATGTAGGTTGGTGACGAATGCTCATTATGTAGCTTTGTACGTTCTTCCGTTTTTACAGGTGCACACGTAAGTGTGTAGATCTATTATATGTGTCCACTTTGAGATCTACTTACAGTCATATGTGATAATAATTTTTTTTTTTTTTTTTTTTTTTTTTTTTTCATGTCCTATTTGTTTGTAATTTAAGTTTTGCATTTGTTTTCGTAAATTATAGTATTTAAAAGGGTCTTGTACATTTTTTCCCGTTTTTTTATTTTTTCTTTTTACTATTTTTTTTTTTTTATTTTTTTTTTTTTTTTTTTCCCGTTTTTATAACATTTATTACACATAAAAAATTTGTATATGTGTTAAAAAAAAAAAATAAATAAAAAATAAAACGTGAATAAAATATGAACAAAAACGTAAATAAAACATGAATGAAGCGTAAAATAAAACATGAATAAAAGGGTAAATAAAACATGAATAAAGCGTAAGTAAAATATGAATAAAGCATAAGTAAAACATGAATAAGGCGTAAAATAAATAAACTATTCAAAAATTTTTTTTTTTTTTTTTTTTTTTTTTTTTAATGTGTTGTCATATTATGAAACTTTGGTAACAACAAATTGAAAATTAATTTTTTTATTCTAACAAACGATCATATCATACAAAAAAAGTACATATATGTAAGCACAATTTTTGTCATTGTTATGAATAACAGTAATGTCAGCATTACTCCATGTTTTCACAGTAGTAGTCTCAGTAACACTCAAGGCATGACTGCCTAGCAATTTTTACCAGGTAACTTACTAACTGATGACTATAATGGAAGAATTAAAATTATTAAAAAAAAAAAAAAAATAAATAAATAATAATAATAAATAATAAATAATAATAAATAATTTATTATAAAGAAGTTATACTATAATTATATTCTGCA
>NW_022293097.1:0-1231 GCF_002776525.5 Piliocolobus tephrosceles | reverse complement strand
CGCGCAGCCGCCCTTGTTTAAAGGGGCCGCAGCCTGACTTCCAGTTGAGGAGCGTGAGTGGGCCTGGCGCGGCAGGGCCAGCGCGCATGCGCGAGGCGCGAGCCGCCGCTCCCGTCACAGTGATTCCCACGGTTGTCTTAGACACCAGCCGCTGAGGCTTGGCAAAGCAGGAGCCCTCCGCCGCGGTGCTTAGGTATCGGGGCTGCGAGGCTCCTGCCTCACCTCTCCACGGGGTCGACAGGAACGTCTCCGGACGGACGCCGGGAGTCGCCATGAGCCGGCAGGGATGACAGAACGGCAGGCGGAGTGCCGGGGAAGCGGCGCGTCCTCCCAGCCTCAGGCCTGCCCGGACGGTGTTGGGGTGAGTCCCCCCAAAAGTCTTGCCCCGTGATCTCCAGGACAGGTCCGCCCGCGTATTCGTGGGCCGCTCTCTCCCCCGAGGGTCCCTCACGCGCGGAGCAGAAGCCTGCAGCGTCAGGGCTTGCCTGCGGGGATGTGTTTCCGTGCGGCCGCTGTGTGACTGTGAGTGTCTGTGTCTCTCCCATTCTCTCTTCTCTCTCTGTCCCTCGCTCTCCGTGTCTTTCCCTCCTTCTGCCGCTCTGTGTGTGTGTTTGTGTGTGTGTGTGTGTGTGTGCGCGCCCGTGTGCGTGTGTGCGTTTGGACATGTGCGCCCTGTGCGCCCAAAAGCGACTTCTTGCGTGTCGGCCTGGCTCTGCTGAGCCTCTTCCTGCCTCTGTGCCTGGGGCCTGTGGCGGCTTGTCAATGGTTTTCGCCGCCCTTCCACTTTGGGTCCCTGAGGTCCTCGCCCACGTGAGGAGATACGTCTTCCCCGCGGCATAGGAAATCTCATTACCCTTGCACAGCGAGCGAGCGACCTCTCTCCTACCATCAACATAACCACAGTCCAGCCAGGGACAAAAGCCCCAGAGGAGCTGGTCGCCCTGCAGGAGAGGAGCAGACCCGCCTCAGAGGAGAGGCTTGTACCTTTTCAGGGCTCTTCTGTGGGAAATGAAGCCACACCAGGGCCAGAAGCTTGAAGAGGAAGCCGGGAAGGGGAGATGCCAAGCCTCCCAGGCCCTGGAACGCGGACCTCTCTGAACAAGTCAGCCTTCGGGAAAACCTCCCCTTAAGCCCGCGGCAGTGGCACCCAGCAGTATCCGGCCTGGGTTCCGGCCTCTGCTCTGTCCTCCCTCTTGCTCTGTCACCCCTGAGAAACAGGGGAGACAGAGCA
>NW_022293093.1:0-1070 GCF_002776525.5 Piliocolobus tephrosceles | reverse complement strand
AAATATTTAAAAGCTACTTGATATATGGCATAGGTGCCCAAAATTAATGCAATGATCAATGTTACTACTATCCTGTTGTGAAAAAAAAAAAAAAAAAATAAATGCATGAATGAAAGAATACAATACGACATATTTATATGTAAATATATAAACGTAACTCTACGTTCCTAATTTTTTTATTTATAGTCTTATTTTTATTATTTTTTTTTCTGAGCTTGTTTCATGTATAAATTTAAAAAACTTATTATAACAACAAACAAAAAAAAAACAAAATAGAACAGTAACTATGACTCCCCCCGTTTTTATTACATATTTAAATTATACGGGTGTGCTTGTGCGTAAACATATGCATTCATATTTATATATAAAAAAAAAAAAAAAAAAAGTTAATACATAAATAAATGTGTAATGTATACATGTACATATTAACTTTCATGCTATATATATATATATATATATATATATATATTTATGCATATATACCATAAAATAATATGAAATTGAACACTCTTCTGATTTTCATCATATACTTCCGCTGTCTACAAAGAAGAAAAAAAATAAATAAACAAATAAATAAATAAACAAGTAAACAAATGAAATAAGCAAATAAGCAAATAAATGAATAAAATGATAGTGATAAAATTAATAGAAAAAAAAAGCATCTCATGCGCGGGATAGTTATTTTGGTTAATATAACTTTATTAATGCGTTTTAGCTATTTCTGTAATCAGCTACTTCACTGTTTGGCTATTTCTCATTTCAGCTATTTCGCCTTTCAGCTATTTCTATTTGTTAATTTTAATTCATTTTATTTATTTATTTATTTATTTATTTTATTCATTTTAGTTTATTTTTTTGTTTTACTTGGGCAAAAGCGGGATACAGGGACAATAAGATGCTAGATAAAAACAAAACAAAATTCATTTTCCCTCTATATATTAAAATAGTTATATGTTTATCCAATAACTTTCAAATTTTAAGCAATAACGTTAAAGTATGGATGTATATACATATACATATATATATATGCATATACGAATAATATGTATAATTTATTTTTTATAAGTATA
>NW_022293092.1:0-1082 GCF_002776525.5 Piliocolobus tephrosceles | reverse complement strand
TTAACTCTTTCTTTAGCCAGTTTTCATTAGGAACTGCTTTGTTTAAAGGTATACCGTTATAAATATTTTCTTTTGTTTGTCTTATACCGCTTATGGTTGCTTCTGTTATTGCTTCGTAAGCTCTGTGTATCTGTAAAGGAGTGTCCCATCCAGGAACACCTTTTCTTTTATACATAACCCCTCCTGTTAAAGCACCAGCAACAAGTGCCAATGCACTAGTGGCCAATCCAATATATAAAGCTTTTTTTTTTTTGTCCAGCCCATCAAATTTTGATTTTACATTATTTAGAGCATTCTCAATATCGTCTTCACCAGGCTCTGATTTTGATTTTACATTATTTAAAACATTTTCAATGTCGTCCTCACTAAACTCTGATTTTGATTTTACATTATTTATAGCATTTCCAATGTCTTCCTCACCAGGCTCTGTTGTTCGAACACTTGGAGTCATCAAATATAATACAAGTAATATATTAATAATATAAAATATATTATACACTTTCATTTTGAATTAAAAGTAATAAATTTTAATAATTAAATTATATATAAAAAGTAAAATAATAAATACAATATATATATAAAATAAAAAAAAAAAAATTAAAGCTCTATTTTTATATTTATTTCTTATTAACCCTTAAAACCAATATTTATGTGATTATTTTATTACAATGCTATTTTACCGCCTTTAACAATTTAAATTTTTTTTTTCCTCTTCGTTCTTTACTTTTATATTACATTTATACCCTTTTTTTCTTTTTTTTTTTTTTTTTTAAGTTCCTATACAATTTTTAATTTTTTTCTTTTCATAACCATCACAATTAAAGCAATTTTTAAATAATTTATTTTTTCAAATATAATATCAATGTTTAATTTTTTTTTTTTTTTTACATGTCCTTGTAAAAACAATAAATGTTAAAACATTAACATGGTTATTTTATTGTAATAAATGCATGCATTTTTGAAAATTTTTATTTTTGCATGTGTTTTTGTCTCTTCGTTGTATGTGATTGTTGTACAATGATTAATATAACATCATTAGTAACTACAATCCTTACAAAAAAAACATGCATTTTATTTATTAT
>NW_022293090.1:0-1124 GCF_002776525.5 Piliocolobus tephrosceles | reverse complement strand
TTCACTTACTTTTCACTTATTTTTCACATTTTTTTACACTTTTTCACATTTTTTCACGTTACCTATGCATTTTTTCTACACAATTTGTACGCATTTATCATTTTAAAGGTGGCGGAGATAGTCAGAAAAAACGACTTAGGTGATTTCCGTTTAGTCGTAAACAACGGGCCAGAAGCATGTCAATCTGTATATTATTTACACCTGCATATACTTGCGAAAAGGCAAATGAAATGGCCACCAGGTTAAAAACACACAAATATACATATATATGTGTACATACACTTTACTGGAAAAAAGTGCTTGTGAAATTATAATACTATATTTTTCTTTTTTTTTTTACGCATATGGTACATACATAAATACATGCATATATATACTAAACTTATGTAATAATATAAATTATTATATGTACGCAACATATACAAATTATGGACATGTATAACAAAAATTAAACGCAAAACGAAACGAAGTAATGTTTTTACATCACTACTCAGTTTTTACTTTATTTTTATTATCCATGTTTATTACTTGTTTATTTTTTTTTAACTAGCTATATATGCTATTTGCCCATCTTTCAACTAGCTAAAATAGTCAATTTTTTAAAAATGGCTATTTATTTTAGAAATTTATATACAAAAATATTTATGAGCTAGCCATACATATATACACACACACACACAAAAAAAAAAAAAATAAAATAAAATAAAATAATAATAATATACATTTAAAAGCAAAACGAACAACTTTTATTTATTTGAAAATATCAAAAATAAGGCATATATTAAATAAATTAATAAATTAAAAAAAATAAGCTAAAAAAAAGTAATACAGCAAAAAGTAACATAATAAATAAAGAAAAACAAAGTAAAAGAACTAAACCATTGAAATAGTGTTGCAAAGTAAAGGCTAATGTTATTAGCACGATCTAGGAGTTAAAAAAATATATATATGTATATATACGCACTAAACAATTGAAATAATTGAAACAAGCAAGTAAATAAAATTCATTACGTAAAAATGATGTATAAATGAGGAATAAATTCCAAACATAGTATAACTGCCGAATAAATGTCAAACACGACATATAATTACGGATCAAGTGTTATAAAAACAAGTTAATTTTA
>NW_022293087.1:0-10823 GCF_002776525.5 Piliocolobus tephrosceles | reverse complement strand
AGGATAGAGCAGGGAAGACACGACAGGAGAAATCCAAGAGGGCATCTAAGGGGAGAAGGCACCTAGTTTGGCTTAGATGCAGAGGCTAGGTAGGGGCCTAAGCAGATGAGTTGGGGACTGGGCATTTGAAGCTAAGAGTCTTGCACTTTCCTACCCCTTTCTTTGGCACCCTCATACTTGAGCATTTATTAGCAACTTGTGCTAACCACTGAGCTAAGCTGACCTCCAAATAATTAGAAAGCTTAAGTAAATCAACATCCATAGATGACAAAGGTGACTGAGGACCTACTGTTACAAAGGCAAGGTAATTTGAGGCTGCAATGAGCTATGAGCAACTGTGTTCCAGCCTGGGAGACAGAATGAGACCTCATCTGAAAAAAAAAAAAAAAAAAAAAGTAATAACAGAAAGTATACATCAATCTCAATTTTTTAAAAATAAGGCAGATGGCTTTACAGTTGTTTTATCAAAACTCAAAGTAACAGGAAAGCCCAAATTATTTCAACAAAGTCAGACATTTTAAATAGATGATAGCTGCCCAAGTCATTTTTATGAAACTTCTTTATGTCAAAACGTAAGTCTAAAAAGAGAACAGTGTTGACCTTCATACAGGCTGTGTTAGGCAGAGATTTCAAGGAAGTCTTCTCTGAAAAGGTGACATTTGAGCTGAGACCTGAAGCACCAGAAAGAGGCAGCCAAGCCAGGAAGAGGCAGGAATGGGAAGGTCTAGGGCAAGACTGGTCCTCGGAGCGGGAACTACAGTGGCAAAGGCCCAGAGATGATCAGGAGCTTGGCATGTGGAAGCACAAAGAGTCTGTGTGGCTGGACAGCATGAGAGGAGGAGATGGGGATAGGGAGTGCACTGCGCAGGCCACCTCGGTCCTGGAGCCTACTGTGAGAAGCACGGGCTTTACTCAGAGGGCAAAGGAGAGCCATGGAGAGTTTGGGTAAAGGGGAAAGTTTGGCATTGAATTTTATAGCTTTTTGAAGTTTGTTTTGTTTTGTTTTCTTAGAAACAGGGTCTCAGTCTGTTACCCAGACCAGAGTGCAGCTCAGAATATTTTCCAATTTATCTTGTGATTTTTTTTTTTTGATCCAATGATTTAGAGGTGGGTTGTTAAATTTTCACATATTTTCAGATGTCCAATACGTCTTACTGCTGTTAGTTTCTAATTCCGTTGCAGTCAGATAACTTGTTTTCTCTCTCTCTTCTGTCTTCTGATCCTGTTTTTCCATTGACTACCATTTTTTAAATAAACTTATTTCAATGTGGTATTTACAATCCTATTTGAATTTTTTGCTCTATCTCTGACGTAGCTGTTCCAGGGATTATAATGTGCTTTTCAATTTTTCCAACGAATGAAGAACGAAGTGATCGACTTCTTGCCCCGGCTGGGGCTCTGGAGTGCTGCCCCGAGGCGGTGGATGGAGGGTGCCAGGCATGACATCAAGAGTTCTGCAGCCAGGGCCTGGGGCAACCTCCCCCTCCACCTCCCCAGAGCCTAGCAGCCAGCACCCCAGCGGCCCGTGCGCCGCGGCCAGGCTGGACCTCAGCGCTGTGGCGGCCGCAGACCTCACCTGAGCAGGCCCCGGGCTGCAGGCGGACCACCGGGCGCCCAGAACCCTAGAGGCAACCAGCGGGATGGATCCGCACTGCGGCCCTGAGGAATGGATGATGTGCAGGCGATGAAGCTACACACGTCTTTCATTTTGGAGGGGGGAAAAAAAAGAAAAAACGGAAATGGAAGTTTGAAAATGTATGGGCTCTCCGTCCTTTCCTTTGCTCCTGCGCGCCCGCTGGGGTGGGAGGCTCAGCGAGCTTCAAGAGGTGGCCGGGATTCCCCCACCTCGCCCCCATATACCCAGGAGAGGTCAGCACGGCCCCTTCCATGGGTGTCACAGAGACGGATGCGGGTCCCTCTCCCCGGGAATGGGTAGGTCTGGGTCCAGTCCGCAGGACCCCCTCGCGAGTGCTGACGCAGAATGGAATTGAGGTCGGGGCAGCGCTGGACCCCAGGGCCCCTGCCTGCCTCCTGGGGAGCCCGGTGACCCAGGCAGCCCTGGTGAGGCCGCAGGTGTCTGGGACCTAGCGAGGCCCCAGGGCTCCCACAGGACGAACGCGGACAATGAGGCCCAGGAGGCCCTGCTGCCCTTGGGACTGTCCCTCCAACCCCCAGCTTTCCGTGGTTCTTGGGCCCCCTCTGCAGAGGGGCAGGGGAGCCCACCCTGGATCCAGAGGCGCCGAGCTTGAGGGACCCCAGAGCTCCAGCCAGGCCGCTTCCTTTGCGGATGGTGAAGCTGAGGTCGAGAGGGCAGGGGCAGGGGCAGGTCCCGGGCGCTCCCCAGGCAAAGGGAGCCGATCTAGGGGCTAGGGTCACAGGAAGGGCTCCTGCGACCTCTAGGGCCATAGATCCCAGGATGATGAGAGACTGGGGGCCTTTCGTTCACCCCTGGGGCTGGGCAGAGGTTCAGCCTGTGCAACCCGAAACAGCTTTTGGCCAGTCCCAACCGCGGCCCCTTTAAGAGGGGGCGGTGCTTCAGCCTGGCGCGAGGGACGCTGCCAGCGTGCAGGCCCCTACGGAAGCCGAGACTGAGCTTCGTGCGAGGCCCGGGCAGCAGCGGCGGCGGCGGCGAGGTCAGAGGGATCCTCGCAGAAACTGTGGTGGCTTCCGTGTGTTGGTGGAGGAAGAGGCAGGTCTTGGCGGTAAGTGACGGGGGATGAACCCCACTGGGAACCCTCTGGGTCTCCCTGCTCCTTCCCGGCCGCTCCCTGCTGTCGGGCCCTGACTTATTCGTGGGCATCTGGGCCCGAGTCGTCAGCGCGGGGGCGGTTGTGGGATCCTGGCCGCTGCAGCGTCTGCACCCCGGCCGGGAAGGCTGTGCCCCTGTGCCACCCGCGTCCAGCCTATGGGAACGCCCTGGTCCAGAGCCGGCGGTGAAGCGCTGGACCCGGGTCCCTCCGAGCCCCACGGGCCTCCGAGCTGGAGTCTAGGGTGATTTTTGATGCCTCAGGATCTTTAGAAAGAGACCTCGCTAGAGCAGGGGACAGCTGTAGTTTCAATTCTTCGAGGAGTCTCCAGCTATTTAGCTGTTTTCCATGGTGTGTAACCTAATTTTCATTTTCACATACAGTGTATGAGTTACGCTTTCTCCAAAACCACACCCCATTCCAATTTGTTTTTGTTTTTGTTTTTTTGAGACAGAGTCTCACTCTGCTTCCCAGGCTGGAGTGCAGTGGCGCCATCTTGCCTCACTGCAACCCCTGCCTCCGGTTTCAAACAATTCTCCTTTCAGCCTCCTGTGTAACTGGGACTACAGGCGCCCGCCACCACGCCCGGCTAATTTTTGTATTTTATTTTTAGTAGAGACAGGGTTTCACGATATTAGTCAGGCTGGTCTGAAACTCCTGACCTAAGGTGATCCGCTGGCCTCGGCCTCCCAAAGTGCTGGGATTACAGGCGTGAGCCACCACTTCCAGCTCCTCTTATTTTTAAAATTTTTTCTAGGAATATTCCATAAGTGTGAGATTATATACATGTGGTTTTGAATTACAGTATTCTAATAAATAGTTAATTTTGAGGACCTTATCTCTTATCTGTTGTTCCATTTTATATCTGTGCAGAATTGTCTGTTCAGGTTCTTTGAGAAATATTAGATTGGATTTTTTTTCTACTTTGTAGTGTTTTTTGTGTACACGTTAGTTGACAACTCCTCATGAATTACATGATTGCCTGAAATTTTTGCCTAATCTATAGGATGCTTTTTTATTTGGAAAGTAGTTTTCGTTGCTATGCAGAAACTTTTCAGATTGATGTAGTTCCACAAGGTTTTTTGTTTGTTTGTTTGTTTTTGCATTTCATGCATGTAATCGTGGTCACCCATATTAGAAAACATGTGTCAGTAGCAAAGCATTTAATTGTCAATGAGGTTTTTCTTCCAGAGTGTTTGTTTCTTTTCCTCTTTGCAAAGGTTAGCAGAGATTCAAGTGACCCAAAGTATATGCTCAACCTGTGTTTTAGTTAAAAACATTTTGTAGTTTATGGTATTTTGTTTTGGCCTTCGGTTTGTGGGTGGGGAGGTTGATTTTCGTACATCGTGTAAAATAAGGGTCCTATTTCTCGCCTCTGAATCCGGATATAATTTTTCTTAAAGGTATTCATTGAGCAGACTCTGCTTTCCACGTTGTAGTGTTCTTTATCAAAGTCAGATGACTGTGTCCATATTTGTGCTGATCATGTTTTTGTCCTCCCTGTTTTGTCCATAGTTCTAGGTATTCGTTTTTATGCAAGTACCATGTATCTGCTGCATAATTACAACTTGGCCGTTTAATTTGATACGAGAATTGTGGGTTCTCACTTCGATTGTATTTCTCAGGATTCCTTTAGATAGTTATTGTTTTTGTGGTTCCCTGTGATTTTTAGCACTATGTATTTATTTCTGTAAATTGTTTTACAATGTAAAGATCCATAATTAGGGCACATTTGTATACGTATAGAGTGTGGTGAGAACATTTGGAATCTTGCATTTACAAGCGTCTCCATTATCACAAACAGTTGTTAATTTCTTTGTGGTGAAAACATTTGGAATCTTTTTTTCCAGATTTTGTGAAAAAGGTGTGATGTTGTGTTAACCTCTGGTCACTGTGCTGTGGAACAGAAGAACAATTCATTCCTCTCATCTAAGTGTAATTTTGTACCTATTTCTGATCTCTGTCCGTGCCCCCTCTTCCCTCCAACCTCTGATAACCACTGTTGTGCTCTCTAGATACATGCAATAAAGCGTTTTATTTCGGATTCTACATGAGTGAGATGCGGCAGTGTTTTTCTTTCTCTGCCTGGTTTAGATCATTTACCATGATGTCTTCCAGGTTCAACAGTATGGCTCCAAATGATGAAATTTCATTCTGTTTTTCTGGCTGAATACTATTCTATTTGTAGACATCCACCACAGTTACTTTATCCCTTCATGTGTGGATGGGCAGGTAAGTTTATTCTTTATCTTGACAGTTGTAAATAGTGCTGCAGTTTGCATAGGATGGCAGATATCTCTTGCATGGACTGATTTCTTTTGCACCGAAGGTATACTTAGTAGTAAAATTGTTATATGAAGTGGTAGTTGTAGGTTTAATTTTTGGAGGAATCTCCCACTGATTTTTGTAGTCTGTATACTAATTAACATTCTTACCAAAAGAGTTCCTCTCTGGAAATTTACACCAGCATTTGTGTCTCTTGATATATTTTATCACTTTGATAACATCTGTTTGAATTGTAGTGAGATGATATGTGTATTGTTTTGATTTACATCTTTCTCATGATTTGTGATGTTATCCAAGGTTTTAAAACTTGTTTTCAATGTTATGTCTTCTCTGCGGAAATGTCTGTTCAGGTTCTTTTGCCCCATTTTGTTTGGTTATTAGTTTCTCTTTTGTGTTTTTGCTAGTAAGTACTGTTAGTTGCTTAGACATTTTGAAGACAACCTTTTATCAGATGTATGTTTGCCAAAACCTTTCTTGTAAACTTCAGAATTTTTTTTTTATTTTTTTCATGGATTTTTTTTTTTTTTTTTTTTTTTAATCTCCTTGGGCACAAACTCTAGAGGGTGATGCAATCCCACGTGTGTCTGTTTTCTTGATTCCCTGTGATGTAGGTGACTGATGAAGAAAAACAAAATCATGACCAAATTAATCCATCACCCATGAGTTTTCCCCTGTGTTTTTGTTTTGTTTTGGCACACTGTAAGCACAGATCCCTGCTGGCCTAAATATCCCCACACCTTATGTCTTCTCATGGGAGGAGCTTGATTCTTTCAAGTTTTGTTTATGAGTCTCTAATTCATTTTGAGTTGATTGTTATGCCTTTTACATAATGGGGTCCTATTTTATTATTTTACATAGGGATATCCAATTTTCAAAACAAATTATTAAACCGATTCCCCTTCTTTGTCATGTCTTTTAGTGTTCTTTTACAAAATGTGTACACTACCTAGGAATTTGGTTTGTGATTGAGCTCCCTCATTCTATCTGTTGGTCTGGATTTCTCGGTTAATGCCAGTCATCTGTTGTTTAGATAACTAGCTTTTCAATGTTATTTCAAATGGAGGACAGTGATGCATCTCACGTACTTTGTATTTCCAGGATTGCTTTCGAAATTCAGGGCGTTTCATGGTTCCATGTGAATTTTAGCATCGTTGGCATCCTTTAAAAAAAAAGAAAAGAAAAGAAATTGCCCTAGAGTATATGTATATAACTAGAGGATGCAGGGACCATTTTGATATAGGTACACCTAGCATATTGATTAAATCACAATATTTAGCATCTATGAAGTCTGTCCTCTAGGTATTATTTGTCTGTGGAGAAGATATTCAGAATCCTTTCCAGCTATTTGGAAAATTTACTACAATATTAACCTTAGTCAGCCTGCTATAGAAGAGAAGTGCAGGATTGATCTCAGTTTTCTAAGTGTAACTTTGTACCCATTACCAATCCCTGCCCAGGCCCCTTCTTCTCCTCAGCCTCTGGTAACCACTGTCGAACTTTCTACTTCTATGAGGTGAAGTGTTTTAGATTCCACGTGCATGAGATTATGCAGTATATGCCTTTCCCTGCCTGGCTCATTTCCTTTAACATGATGTCCCCCAGGTTTTTCCACATGGCTGCAAATGACTAGATTTCACTCATTTCTGTGGTTGAAGAATATTCCATTCTGGATGTATATTGCAGTTTCCTCATCCCTTCATCAATGAATGAACAGGTAGGTGTATTTCCTGTCTTAGCTATTGTGAGTACCACAGTACACAGGGCAAGGCAGGTATCTCTTCCACACAGGAATTTCGTTGGCTGTAAATGTATAACCAATGGCGGGATGGCTAGATGAAATGGCGTTTTTACTTTGAGGAACTTCTGGCTGTTTTTCCTAATGTGTGTACAAATTGACATTCCTACCAA
This sequence comes from Piliocolobus tephrosceles, assembly GCF_002776525.5. Taxonomy (NCBI): domain Eukaryota; kingdom Metazoa; phylum Chordata; class Mammalia; order Primates; family Cercopithecidae; genus Piliocolobus; species Piliocolobus tephrosceles. Next base: position 3,882 of record NW_022293087.1, on the reverse strand, counting down.
TCGTGTATTAGAAGAGTTTCCCCTTCTGCAAGTCTATACCAGTTGTTTCCTTTTCAAACTTTTATTTTTGTTTTAGGTAACATTCATTCTATGAGAGTGGAAGTGGTATCTCAGTGTGGTTTTCCTTCACATTCTCGTGAGGATTAGAGCTTTTGAGAAACTTTTCTTTTACCTGTGAGTCAGTTTCACGTCTACTTTTCAGACATGTCTATTCAGGTCCTTGGTCCAAACTTAGCTTGGGTGTTTGTTTTTGCTTCTGTTTTTATTTTCCCCCCACATGGTAGTGTTAGTTTCTTGCACGTATTTTATAATGACCCCTTTCAAAGACAGGATTTTCCATAGTTTTCTTTCAGTCTGTGAGTTGCCTTCTCTTCTGGTTCGTTGTTTTCTTTTCCCTACATAAGATCCAATGTTTTCCATAGTACCACGTTTATATGCTAGTGGTGACTTTTGTGTGCAACTAAAAACAGTGAATAGGCCGCACACGGTGGCTCACGCCTGTAATGCCAGCACTTTGGTAGGCTGAGGCGGGTGGATCACCTGAGGTCGGGAGTTCAAGACCAGCCTGACCAACATGAAGAAACCCCGTCTGTACTAAAAATACAAAAAATTAGCCAGGCATGGTGGCACATCCCTGTAATCCCAGCTACTCAAAAGGCTGAGGCAGGAGACTCACCCGAAACTGGGAGGCGGAGGTTGCAGTGAGCCAAGATCACACCATTGCACTCCATCTTGGGCAACAGGAGTGAAACTCCATCTCAAAAAAAAAAAAAAAGAAAGATTGTCACACCCTGGCACTGTCTATGGGTTTTTTCTTCTATTTTTCTTCTTTTTATTTTTGTATTTTACATTTAGCAACGTGTGTGCCTAGATTAGTCTTCTAAAATATACTCTCACCCTATGTTTCCTAAGAGAAGTAAGTGGTTTCCAGATTGAGTTTAGGTCTTTAATGTAATTTACATTGATTTTCGTCCTATTTCACTCTTTTGTGTGGTTATCCAGTTTGCTTAAAATTGTTTATTGAAGAGGCGTTCCTTTTCTCATTGTGTCTTTTTGTGTTCTTTTGAAAAATGTGTTCACTGTATATACATTTGGGTGGCATATGGGACTCCCTCATTCTGTCCTTTGGGAAGCCTTTCTAGTTTTATGCCAGTAGCAGATTGTTTGGATAAATATAGGTTTTAGTTGTTTTATCTTTTTGCCCACTTATTAGCTTTAGTTTCTTGTGTTTGTTAGATAACAGTTCCTTTCAGATACATGATTTTCCATAATTTTATCCCAATATGTAGGATGCCTTTTCTTTGGGTTCGTTGTTTTCTCCTTGTTTAGCAATTTTAAAGTTGTCCTTTGTCTAACATGTTTACATTTGCTTTGGTTAGCAGTGATTTCTGTGTCCCATTGGGAAATAGAAAAGAGAGATGGTGAAGCCATTGTATTGTTTATGGGTATATTCTCCCTAATTTTTTCTTTTTGCAATTTGTGTTCACAGATTCAAGTTTCCCCAAAATAGACACTCACCCTGTGTTTTTTCCTGAGAGCTTTCTTGGTTTCAGGATTAGACTTAGGTGTTCAGTTTATTTTGTGTTGATGTTTGTGTCTTGTGCAACATAAGGGTCTTACTTTAGTCCTTTGCACGTGACTATCCAGGCTTCTCAATCTGGGTGTCTTTGGTGTGTTTCTGAAATACGTGTTTACTCTACATAATTTTGGTCTGATTATCTGGTTCCCTCATTTGGTCCATTTGGTTATATTTCTGTGTTGATGCCACTAATGGATGGAGAGGGTCAGTGTAAGTTTTATTTTGTTTTCTTGTGTGTGTGGTTTTGTTTTGGTTTTTGTTTTGTTTTTGTTTTTGTTTTCAGCCTTGATTTTCTAAAAGAATACCTACTTTTACTGTGATTGACAATATTGTGAACACAGTACCAGTTGGGTGGTCCATCATTTAGAATGTCTATCTCAATGGGGTAAATGTTAATGAAATAATAGAAATAATAAAGAATTTATCAACAGAGAGCTCTCATATACAAATAAGTTCCAGTATAAAGGAGTTTAGTAGGCTGGGCGTGGTGGCTGATGCCTGTATTCCCGGCACTTTGGGAGGCCAAGGTGGGCAGATCACATGAGGTCAGGGGTTTGAGACCAGCTTGGTCAACATGGTGAAACCCCATCTCTACTAAAAATACAAAAATTAGCCGGGCGTGGTGGCATGCACCTGTAATCCCAGCTACTCTGGAGACTGAGGCAACAGAATAGCTTCAACCTGGGAGGCAGAGGTTGCAGTGAGCTGAGATCATGCCATTGCACTTCAGCCTGGGGGACAGAGAGAGACTCCATCCCAAAAAAAAAAAAAAAAGTTCAATAAACAATAATCAAATGTCACTTAACCTGTATAAGAGTTATAAAGCAGTTAAACATTCCCCCCAAAATGTTGGAAGGATATGTAAGGGTGATAAATAAGACCATTAACTGGATTGAGACACACAGAATACTACAGACAAATAGGACATATGGATATAAAAGTAAAAGTTAAAAATATGAGAAGCCTTTGTATCAACATATTAGGATATTATAGCATGACCAGACATCCTTCATGGTAGGAGAAGTGAGATTCAGCATTAGGAAATCCACTAATACTGTTAACTGCATTTATAGAGTTAATGAGAATGCCATGTGTTCATGATCATAGATGTAAAAAGACACTGTCAGGGATTCTACAGCATAGTATATTTTAAAAATTTAGCCAAATCAGAATTGCTATAAAAACGTATAAAACAGGAAATGGGTTTGGACAAATAAAAAATAATGAAACCACAATTTTACAAAAGTATATTTAACAGTATGAAGAGGTCAGTGATTCTTGAATCAATTCATAAATTGAGCTTGACTCCAATATAGCTACTATCTGTGCTCTGGAGATAAGAAAATTTATTGCAACGAAGAATCAACAAAAATACCCATAAAAGTCTGAATATAAAAAATAACTTTTCCTTTCAGGTATTGTAAATACTTAGAAATTGAAAGTGTGATGTTGATTCATAACTACACTGACAGAACAATGAAGTACAGAATTCAAAAAATAGAATGAAACATATGTGGAAATGTGCTGTACAATAAAAACAGCATTGGTAACAGAGGAAATGTAGGGTCTGAGTGTCTCACTGGAGACTGAAACCCACAGATATGCAGCAAAGCCGTCTCCCCAATGTTTTTGCCTCCTGCTGGTCGTGTGCTTTCACACATCAAGAGCTCTGGCTCAAATGTTAAATTTGCTGTTGTCTGATGGGTGAGATTTTTGCTGACATACTCCATATTGTGATACGGTCTTAGGGCCCACAGGATTATTCTTGGTCATCTAAGATGTTACTGACATCTTATCATCTTAAGATGTTACTGACTTTATCACATTCAACTGGCCCCTATTTATTTTTTGAAATACCAGACACACACATTGTTTCAGTAATTCTTTCAGTTCAACAACTGAACTCGTTGTTCTGCCTGGTGCAGAACTATGTGAGATCACCTCCCCTCGAATGACCCACAGATGGTAAGAATCTGTGAACAAACAGTTCACAGGAGGGACCAATGACGTGTGGACATGGAGTAGGTAATTTCAAGGTGAAGTAGTCAACCTGTACCCTAAACTGGCACAGACAGGAGAAGCCACAATTCTTTAGTGAGAAAAATTACAAAGTATAAATATCCCTTGTTAAGAGAAACAGAGACCATCTTCAGAGGATGTAATGTTATTAAAATGTGTTCTCATTGATCAGCTCCCACTTATGAGTGAGAACATGCACTGTTTGATTTTCTGTTCCTGTGTTAATTTGCTGAGGATGATGGCTTCTAGCTTCATTCATGTCCCTGCAGAGGACTTGATCTCAT
>NW_022293084.1:0-7962 GCF_002776525.5 Piliocolobus tephrosceles | reverse complement strand
CTTTTTCAGATAAAATAAGTTAAACCAGAGTATTGCCTAATATCCAAATAAATTAGATATTGATCTATATGGAAAAGTTTCTTCCTTGCTTTACTCCAGAGACAACAATATTCTCACAGTAATGACCAAGTTCTCCTTTCAAGGAGGTAATCTTAGCATATTTGGTAGATCAACATTGTAAGCATGCCAGTTAAAATGAGATAACTTTGTAGATCACATTTCTTTGAGTAAATGAAAGTTGTCTAAAATACAAGTTTCACAAAATGAGGAGATCTGAATGACATAAAATTATTCTTGATATATTTTAACTATTTCATTTCTCCTTTCTCAATACCGAAAAAAATTTTAAGGCAATGTATTGTATGACAATCATTAAAAAATATTCTCAGTGAGCATACTTTAGTTGATGCTAAAGTATGAAATATTCAGAGTTCTTATTTTCAGAATTAAAATGTTCTTGATGAAAGAAAACTTTATAGAATTGGAGGATGTGTCACATTGGTGCTTATTATAGTGTTTTATTTAATTTATGTAAATATCTTGCCCTTCTAATCAACTCCTTAATGCAATAAAAATGTATCTAAATGCATAAAGCTCCAAGACTTCTTCATTCAAATATTTACTCACCTTAATGTACCATATGTGTGGTTAGGAAATGTGATGGTCTTTTTAATCCCAAAACCTCCTTAAAAAGATAGCAGTATCAAAGTATCTGGCAAAAAAAAAAAATGTCTGATTCCGAGAAAGGAGCAAACATTAGGCAAAAATATAGGCTTAGGATTAATTACAGAGCAGAAGGTAACATGTTGGTTTTAGGTATCTGGAGCAGAACTATTCCAATAGATGTTCACTGTAGTCTGTGATGGCCATTTTTGCTATGAACTCGCTGATTTATACTTAAAAACAACACAGCAGTAGCATGGGCAATAAAATAAAATAAATGTAATATATCAAAAAAATAATACTTCCATGGTCCCTACAAAATCTAGAAAGATTTCTCTGGAAAGTTTCATAGTAGTTTCTCAGGAGCAAACAGAATAATTTGCCTATATTTATTGTGAAATGAACAGAAAAAATTAACTGACCATATCTATAATAGATAAAAGCTCTAAGGAGTTGAGTAATTATCTTGAAAGTCAGTTTGATCTTGGAATTAATAAAGAGTCTGAGATATCTTCATTATTTTTATAAAATATCATGACCTCTGCTAAATTTTAGGGTAGTTAAGAAAATAGGACTCAGGGTCACAAAGAAACCTGATTTGAATCCTGACTTAAGCCTTATAAGCTATAGGCAAATAATTAATTTGAGTCTCCTTGGACTTTCTGTTTCTGAGTCTCATTTTTCTAATTTATAAAATAGATATAACAAATGAGGATATACCTACCTCTTAAGGATATAGTGAATATGTAGAATATTAATTGAGATATTCCCTGCAACCTACCTAACAGAGTAACTGGCAAGTAGTGAGTGCTCAATAAATGTTTATTTAAAATGACTTGAGGAATCATGAAACAACAGAAACAAAAATAATATTTCCTAACAGTCTCCTCCTTCTTTGAGACTTCTAGTCTGAGACAAACTTGAGGCTATTAAGGAATTTGAAATACAGTTTCTGGCGAGATTAGATCCACCAGTCTTTCTTCACTTTGAATCAATTCTGTTAAAGAAATTATATTTTCAAAGAATTCCATCAGGTTGCAGGTATTTTACATTTACAACATACGTTCTAACTTATTTTCATCATTTACAGTAAAAAAACTGGTATGTTCAACCATATATTTCAAATAAGTTACCTGCATTACTGGCAACATTAGCACAAATATTTCTTTTTAAAAATATTATCTTTTCAATTGACACATAATAATTATATATATGTACAATTTGATGTTATGATACATGAATAAATTTTGGAATGCTTGAATCAGGCTAACATACCATTGCCTCTGATACTTTTCATTTCTTTGTGGTGAGAACATTTAAATCTACTCTTTTAGTCATCGTGCTACACAATATATCATTAGCACTTACTCCTTTTGTCTAATTCAAAGGTACCATTTTATTATCATTACCCCTTTCCCCATCCATAAGTGTATTGAATCTGTGAATAATCTTAAACAATATCAAAAGTAGCTATTTCAGTGATCCTGAGTCTTGTAATCTACTAATGTGATATACTTCCTCATATATTTAGGCTTTTAAAAATCACTTTCATTGCATTTTTTAAATTGAAAAGTAAAAGTTATATATATTTATGGTGTATAACGGCATATTTATACGTTATGGAAGGACTAAGTCAAGCTAATTAACATATGGATTATCTTACATAATTTTGGTAGATAAACACTAAAAGTCTACTGTCAGAAACTTGTAAGTATAGAATATCTTCTTATTAACCATAGTCATCACATTATACAATAGATCTCATAAACTGATTTCTTTCTAACTGAAAGTTTGTACCCTTATACAAACTTCTTCCTGACACTACAACCCCTCAGCTCCTGATAACCACTATTCTGCACTCTGCTTCTTTAAGTTTGTCTTTTATAGATTCCACATAAAAGTGATATCATGAAGTATTTTTCCTTTTTGTATCTGGCTTATGTCACTTAACATAATGTCATTCAGCATCATTCATGTTATCACCAATGACAGGATTTTCTTTTATTTTTAAAGACTGGTATTCCATTGTACAAATATACCAGATTTTCCTTGTCCATTCACTACTGATTGTTGAATATAAAAGTAAATTTTGTATCTTGGCTACTGTGAGTAATTCTGCAATAAACATGTGAGTGCAGACATACCTTTCATATTTTGTTTTATTTGAATGTATACATAGCAGTGGGATTACTGGATCATACAGTAGTTCTATTTTTAATTTTTTGAGGAATCCTCATATTGCTTTCCACAATGGCTACATTAATTTACATTCCCACAAAGAGAGTATAAGAATTTCCTTTTCTCCATGTCCTGGCTAATACTTGTTGTCTTTGTGTTTTTAATAATAGCCATATTAGCAGATATGATATCTTATTGTGGATTTTATTTGCATTTCTCCGATGATGAGCAATGTTGAGTACTTTTTCATACACCTGTTGGACATTTGTATGTAGTTTTTTTCTGAGAAATATCTATTCATGTCCTATGCTCATTTTTAGCATGGTTGTTTTCTTGTTATTGAGTAATTTGAGTTTCTTATATATATAGGCTATTATCCTCTTAGCAGATATGTAAGTATTTTATTTTATTATTTTTTTTTTATTATACTTTAAATCTCTAGGTTCTCTCTTCACTCTATTATTTTTTTCTTTGTGGCAACAGGAGATTTTAAGTTTGATTTCATTACATTTGCCTATGCTTTCTTTTCTTGCTGGTGCTTTTAGAGTAATATCCAAGAAAGTATTGCCATTACCAGTGGTGTGAAATTTACTCTCATGCTTTCTTCTAGTGGTTTTACATTGTCAGGTCTTACACTTACATCTTTAATATATTTTGAGGTTTTTTTGTGTGTAAGGCAAAAGATAAGGGTTCAACCTCATATTTTTGCAGGGGGATATCCAGTATTGCAAGCAGCACTTATTGAAGAGACTATGTTTTTCCTATTGTGCGTTCTTGGTACTTTTGTAAAAAATCAACTTGATGTAAATTCATGGGTGTGTTTCTGCGTTCTGTATCCCATTTTATTGGTTGACGTGTCTATTTTTATGCCAGTGTCATGTTGTTTTAATTATTACAGCTTTGCATTATATTTTGAAATTAGATAGTGTGGTGCCTTCAGTTTTGTTCTTTTTATTCAAGATTGCCGTGGCTGTTCCATCTTGATTTCAGAATAGTTTAAGTTTCCTATTTCTCTAATAAATGACATAGGAATTTTGATAGAAATTACACTAAATCTGTAGATCACTTTGAGAACTAAGGACATTTAAACATTAATTCTTCCACTCCACTAGTATAAGAAATCTTTCTCTATATTTGTGTCATCTAAAATTTCTTTCATCAGTGTTATATAATAGTTTTTGATGTATAGATCTTTCATCTCTTTGATTAAATTACTCCTAGATATTTTGTTTTTTGACATGACTATAAATGTTATTATTTTTTTAAATTTCCTTTTCAGATACTTTAGTCTTAGATATAATAATGTTTTTTCTTGTTTTTTGTTTTTTTGAGAAAGAGTCTTGCTCTGTCACCTAGGCTAGAGTGCAGTGGTGTGATCTCAGCCTCTGCAGCCTCTGCCTCCCACGTTCAAGAGATACTCCTGCCTCAGCCTCCTAAGTAGCTGGGATTACAGGCAGGTACCACCACATCCTGCTAATTTTTGTATTTTTCATAGAGATGGGGTTTCACAATTTTGGCCAGGATGGTCTCCAACTCCTGATCTCAAGTGATTCTCCCACTCACCTTTGCCTCCCAAAGTGCTGAGATTACAGGCATGAGCTACTGTGCCTGGCCAATAATGATTTTTTTAATGTTGATTTTTGTATCCTGCAATTTTACTGAGCTTGATAACTGAAGGTGTTAATCAGACCAACAGTTTTTTTGGTGGAGTCTTTAGGATTTTTTGCATTTAAGATTACATTGTGAGTAAGTAGAAATAGTTTATCTTTTTTTTGTCTATTTTGATGACTTTTATTTTTTTCTTACCTAATTACTCAGGCTAAGACTTCCAGGACTACATTGAATTGAACTGGTGAGAGTGTGCATTCTTGTCTTTCTCCTAATCTTAAAATGAACAGGCTTCAACTTTCACTTTTGAGTATGATGTTAGCTGGAGACTTGCCATATATGTCTTTATTTTGTTGAGAAACAGTTTATCATTACTTAATTTGTTGAGCGTTTTTCTTGTAAAAGGAGGATACATTTTGTCAAAAGCTTTTTATGCACTTATTAAGATGATTATATGTCTTTTGGCCTTTATTTTGTTAATATGGTGAATTATATTTATTGATTTGCATATATTGAAACATACCTTTATCACAGGAATAAATCCCACTTGATTATGGTGAATGACCCTCTTAATTTACTGTTAAATATGCATTGGTAGTATTTTATTAAAGATTTTTACAAATATGTTCATCAAACATATGGTTGTAATTTTTATTTCTTGTAGTGCCTTTGTCTGGCTTCAGCATCAGGATAATGCTGGCTTCATAAAATGAGTTTGGAAGTAATAATCCCTTTTCTTCAATTTTTTGGAAGAGTTTGAAAAGGATTGATGTTAGCTTTTTAAATGTTTGGAAAATTCAACTCTGAAACCATCTGGTCCTGGCTTTACAAGGACCAGAGTATATTTGATGGGAGACTTTATTTTTAATTTGATCTTACTCAGTATTATCTGCTCAGATTTTTTATTTAATTATGATTCAGTCTTAGTATGTTACATGAGTCTCTAAATTTATCTGTTTTCTCTAACTTATTCAATTTTTGGACACATAATTCTTCACAGTATTCTTTTGTAATCCCTTGTACTTTTGTGGTACCAGTAGTAATGTCTCTTCCTATATTTCTGATTTTATTTATTTGAGTCCTTGCTTTCTTTCTTTTTTAAGCTAGTCTAATAAAGAATATGTCAATTTTGTTTAAGCTTTTCTAAAAAACAGCTCTTAGTTACATTTCTATTGTTTTTATAGTCTGTTTTATTTATTTCTGTTCTAGTTGTTTTTATTTTCTTCCTTCTGCTGACTTTGGCTAGGTGTTTTTTTTTTTTTTTTTTTCTAGTTCCTTGAGATGTAATATTAGGCTGTTTATTTAAGATCTTTCTTTTTTTTTATATACAGATATTTAATGCTATAAACTTCCCTCTTAGAACTACTTTTACTGCATCCCATAAGTTTTGGTATGTTGTTTTTCCATTTTTATTTGTCTCAAGATATTTTTAAATTTTACTTTAATTTATTCTTTCTTGTAATTATTGTTCAAGGGCGTATTAATAGTTTAACTTCTACATATTCATAAATTTTCTATGATTTATTCTATTATTGAGTTCTTGTTTCATATCATTGTGGTTAGGAAAGATATTTGATATTATTTCAATCATTTTAATTTTTTAAGGCTTATTTTATGTCCTAACATATAATCTATTTTGAAGAATGCCTGTGTGTATTTGAGAAAAATCTGTATTCTTTTGCTATTGGATTGAATGTTCCTGATATTTTAAAGTGCCTATTAAATGTTGTGTTTGCCCAAACTACGTTTCCATTTCTGGTGTTTTCCCAGAAGTTTAGGATATATCAAGTTCTATCAGTACCCTGAGACAGATATGGATGCAGCTGGAAAGGTTGAGGTGTTAAGTGAATGTTCCGGTTTATTTTATCCTCAGGATGAAACTGAGAGAGAGTTTATCTCCCACTGTCTCTGGACTAAACTGTGAAAAGAATCTGTGGCAAATGCCAGCACATTCATTCAGACTGCACCCTGTGATACTGGGTGGGTAGCTGCTGAAAAGGGACCCTTATTATGTCCTTCTTTGTCATGATATTGGGGAATAAAACTACTGGAAGTGCTTGTGCACTCATACAAAACTACTACTATGTTCTGTGGTCGAGGGAGAGTTCTGTATGCCTAATCCCTTCTCCTCGGAGACATAAGTGCCACTAAGAGCCAATCCGTGAGGAACCATAAACTTAAGGTGCTGTGAGATCCAAAATGAACACAAAGTTATTTTATCTGACCTATACATTAATGGAAAAATAAAAATGATAAAAATCACCTCAAATGAGAATCATAATAGCAGACATACATATAGAAAAAAACTAAATATTAATAGAAAATAGCTTATTATGAGTAAGATGGTTTGCATGCTCACCTGAAATTTTGATTTGTCTTAGTATAGACAATCATTTATATAACCAGCAGTTTTCTACAATTTGAAGATTTACTAAATAGCTCAAAGAAAATAAAAAATGCGGACTTCTATAAAATCCTATAGAGAAGGAAAAGGAAGTGTGCACTAGGCAACATTTAGCACTCTATTTCAAACACTTTCATATTTTTTTCTGAAAGAATTTAGAAGCAGGGTGACTTGAGTAAGTTGAAGAACATATTAATTATATTGCATTTTCACAATTATTCACATGTTACACAGAGGGAAAAGTGGGAAAGTGAGATTAATATTGAGTGCCCACAATGTATAGGCTCTTTGCCAATCTGTTTAAGTATTCTATTTTACTTTAATTTTTTAAACAACGTTTTGTTTTGGTGGGTATCTTCGTAGTTGAATTGCGCTGTCTCCCCTCCCCCAAACAATATCTATTGAAGTCCTAACCCCTAATAGCTATAAATTTTATCTTATTTGGAAATAGGCTTTTTGCAGATGTAGTTAAGACTTGAGTTATGGTGAGGTCATTTGGGAGTAGGGTGGACTCTTATCAAAAATATAATACATGGAGACAGAGACACAGAGGAGCACTGTGTGATGATGGAGGCAGTTATGGAAATGCATTGAGTACAGGCCAAGGAACTCTGAATTTTGCCAGGACACCAAAAGCTAAGAGAAGGGCATTCAACCGATTATCCCATAACACTTTTAGGAAGAGCATGGCCCTGCCAACACCTTCATTTTGGACATGTGGCGTACAAAACTGTGAGAGAGTAAATCTTTGTTGCCTTAAGCCATCCACTTTGTGCTAATTTGTTAAAGCAGCCCTACAAAATAAATACAATATCTTATACATAATTTATAATTTAGGGTAAACATATCAAAAAGAACAAAGTAATTTGGCAAACTGCACAGATTTTACGTGTCAGAGTAGAAAATTGTCTTGGATATATTCAATCCAGATTTCACTTTTCATTCACGATGCCCTGAAACAGTTTTTGATTGAGAAAAGTTTTTGGTGGTATCAGTATTTTAATTTTCATTAAATAATATTTTTTCTTTTAGTAAATCATGATTACTGATGAAACTTTTCCAAACAGCTGATAATTATATTTCATTATAAAAAACCACATTACTGTTTT